>NC_080396.1:20585000-20885000 GCF_030265065.1 Corythoichthys intestinalis | reverse complement strand
CAACTCTTTCCTTTGACTAAAAGCTAAGCTAACAGCTAATTTAACTTGATACCTACAGAATGTGAATAAAAATTGTAGCTTTGTCCTCGTACTTTTTAATGGTAACACCTTCAAACTATGCATCTATAATCTGTAAATAAATAAATACATTTAAAAATTAAAATAAAAAAAAATAGTGAAAAGGATAATGAAGACCTTAAAATGTAGAAAATGAACCGAAAAAATGTAATTGCCTCTCATCGCAAAGTGATGTGTGACTTCACAGTAAAAACAGCGTAATTTTTTTTCTTTTTTTATGATCATTTTAAATACCGACAACGCCCTCTTGTGGTCGAGTTATAGCAAGTGTGACAACTAGAGATGTCCGATCACGTCATTTTCAAAGTATCGGAATCGGCAAAAAAATATCGGCCATACCTTTTTTTAATATATATTAGGGCTGTCAAAATTATCGCGTTAACGGGCGTTAATTAATTTTTTAAATTAATCACGTTAAAATATTTGACGCAATTAACGCACCCGCTGGCATATTGCCTCAAACATTACAATGAGGCCGTTTATGGACATTAAGAGTGAAGTGAATGCCACCGGCCGCTTGGGGGCAGCGCCGTTCCATACTCATTTTATGTCTTCTAAACGTGGGAGAATTAGTAGTTGTGAGACGTTTATGCTGTATTCACAATGCAATGCAAATTGCTATTTGTGCTCCACACATATTTCGGTAAGTTTTCTTTCTTTTAGTGGCAATTATGTGTCTCTTGTTTTATTTTGGGTAAGATATGTACAGATACAGTGGGGAGAACAAGTATTTGATACACTGCCAATGGGTTTTGGCAGTGTATCAAATACTTGTTCTCCCCACTGTATATGTTATACAGTAAAGACGAGTGGACACAGGCGCGCCGTTTATTGGCATAAGCTTCTCCTTCACAACAAACATAGGTATCGTTTAGTGAAAGCACAACAAGAATAATATTCCTATCTCTCAAAAAAAAAAAAAAAAAAAAGTTCTCAAAAAGAAAAGCACTTCAGTCTATAGTAATGAGGCCCTATTCTGACACAGTTAAACAACAATGCTGAATAAACTGGCATTCCATATCAATTTAGCTATGCAAAATACACGTAAAACTTTTCACTCTATTTTTATTATTGTTATTTTTATTCTTATTATTATTATATTAACTCTACTTTCGATTGAAAATTTTACAAATTTTATTAAAACGAAAACATGAAGAGGGGTTTTAATATAAAATTACTATAACTTGTAACTATAACATTTATCGTTTAAGAACTACAAGTCTTTCTATCCGTGGATCACTTTAACAGAAAGAATGTTAATGCCATTTGTGGATTTATTGTTACAATAAACAAATACAGTACTGATGTATAGTATGTTGTATGTATATATCCGTCGTGTGTCTTATCTTTCCATTCCAACAATAATTTACATAAAAATATGGCATATTTTAGAGATGGTTTGAATTGCGATCAATTGCGATTAATTACGATTAATTAATTTTTAAGCTGTAATTAACTCGATTAAAAATTTTAATCGTTTGACGGCCCTAATATATATATTTTTTTTTTATTAAATCGTTTTCTAATTGTATTTAACGTTACAGACATAATATGTTACACGCATTCAGAGTCTTTAGTTTAGGCTTAAGGTAGGGTTATCAAAAATATCCCGATACCGGCGGCAATTAACTTATTAAAAAATGTGTCACGTTTAAATACTTAACGCAATTAATTTATGCGCTGGATGACCGTCTCACTCATTGTCGCGCTCAATCTGTAATGATGCCGATTTACCTATATAGAGCGATAAAAGGTAGCGCAAAATGAGTAGAGTGAATTTTGACAGCCTTTGGAGCCTTTCTTCAATTGGCTAAAGCCTTGCAATCCCTGTCCCTATGATTAGAAATATCATGGGAAGCAACGTGGGGAAGCAAGGTGGCAATTGATCTTTGTCTTAACACCTTGAGTTCCTTCCCAAAGCAGAGACGATATATCCATTGGTAGCACGAAGCACAGTCATGGTTCCACTTCCCATTATGGTTCCACTTCCCATCATGCATTGGGGCATGGCTGCAGTATTATTTACTGAAGGCTCAACAAATACACTAGATGGCAATATTTAGTCACAATATACAAAGTCACAAGTCTTTCTATCCGTGGATCCCTCTCAAAGAATGTTAATAATGTAAATGCCATCTTGAGGATTTATCGTCATAATAAACAAATACAGTACTTATGTACTGTATGTTGAAGGTATATATTCGTCCGAGTTTTATTCACTTTTTTCTTAATGCATTGCCAAAATGTATATGATCGGGAAAAATTATCAGGAATGATTGGAATTGAATCGGGAGCAAAAAAAAAAAAAGCAATCGGATCAGGAAATATCGGGATCGGCAGATACTCAAACTAAAACGATCGGGATCGGATCGGGAGCAAAAAAAACATGATCAGAACAACCCTAGTGACAACCAGCCCATGGGACAACAAACCCTGTTCTTTCCGACATTCTTAAAATTAAATGCTTATAACAACAAAAAAGTTTAAGAAAAAAAAACATGGCATGAACATTTCTAATGATGAAAAAAAATCAGCCTTTGAGTAATTTTGTATGCTGACCCAAAGCTTATGAAACCCTGAGTTAAATAACTGTTTAATATCTCAACATTTTGTCGATAATTGCCAATGAATCAGTAAATTTTAATAAATTTTATGCATTATTTCCTAGTGAAGAGAAGCCTTCTAAAGCATAAATTGTATTTTATTGTCTGAAAAACCTAATAGCTAAGTCTAATGCAAGGAGTCAAATCTATTTGCAAGTAAACCAATAACCATAACAATATACAGTATATAATGCACCCCCTCTGTATGGTAATCCCATGTGTAAACCAAAGCTGTGTTCTTTAGGGATAGAGATTTGACTAAATGAAGGGAGCCGCGTCTCTTGATATACATGCGCTGTTCTTTTTGTGCTATTAAGCCCTTACAAAACGATTAAACACATGCTGTAGAGACACCTCTGTTATCCTCAACTCTCCCGCAACAACAGCAAATCCCTTTTTGTCAGAAATCCTCACCTCGCCTGTCTTGTCAAGTGAAAACGTAAAAAAAAAAAAACGCAGATAAAAACTGCACATCTAATAAGCGGATGGTTGATGTAATTACTACAGTATTGTTGGGCTGATTTCTGACTGCGTCAAGGTTTTGTCAGCAGACAGACCCTGATAGCATAGTGACCACCAAACATCACTGAAATGCTGTTGAGCAAAAACATTACAAGTAAGGCTGCAACAACTAATCGCTTAAATCGATTTTTGCCGGCAGCTACAGTGTATGAGCAGTCCCGTTTGGGTCCTTGTTTTTGTGTAATGTGAGGGTTAGATTGCCTTCTGTGTTGTTAAATCCAGTGTGCCACGGTCAGATGTGAGTAAATCAAGCTAATTATATTGTTTGTATTCCTTGTTGATGAGACGTTACTACTTATCACGGAGCACTAAGCTAGTTAGCGATTATGCTAATCAGTGGTAAATGGTGTTATACTTATATAGTGCTTTTCCACCTTTCAAGGTGCTCAAAGCACTTTACACGACATCGCTACTACCTACTGGTGACGCAGCACCAGGAGCAATGTGGGGTTCAGTATCTTGCTCAAGGATACTTAGGCGAGTTCATCAGGGCAGAGAATTGAACCCACAACCTATGGGTTGGGGGACGACTACTCTACCACTGAGCCATTTTACATCAGCACTTTGCACCACAAGAAAAAAAATGTCAATCAGCAGTACTTTATTTAATTTGAATTAACAGGACTTTTTATGTACTTAAAACAGTACAGTTATAGACTGCACAAGGGTGTATGTTTGGGCTCAACATTGGTAGGGACAACATAACAGCATGTACACTTTTTGCTGGGGACGGGACCTTAACAAGACCAAACAGATGGGTATACAGGAGTCTGGGCTACATTTTTCACGAATATGAACCTGATTACGTATAATATGATATTATATGAACCTAACTCAGACCTCTCTTGTAAAACAGATATTAATCTCAATCTCAATGAGACTACCTGATAAAATAAAGATTAAATAAGTAAATAAATTAATTAATTGATAGGCTAACTGATCATTGCAAAATCAATCTGTAATGAGTTATACCAGTGCTTCTCAATTATTTTCCTATACGCCCCTCATAGGAAGACACTGTGCTCTCATGCGCTAGTCCTCATGGGCCACACAGTCTTCAAAAAACTACCGCTTTTGTCCACCAGTGTCGCTATAATCGACCAAAACTGAAAAGTTACCAAGTGTTGCTTTAAGACCGCAAAAACAAAACAAAAATGAAAATTTGGTAGAAGGGGGTAAAGCATGTTACCATGTTGTGGCGAGGCCTGTGAGAGTGACCAGCTTGCATTGTGTACATGTGTTGTGCAGTTACAATTATTGTTTATTATTTGTTCAGGCCAGTTGTAATTTGTCATCAGCAAAGCATGTTGTGGCGAGGCCTGTGAGAGTGACCAGCTCGCATCGTGTGCGTGTGTTATGCAGACAATAAAAAGTCGAAACCATCCACGTCTCCTGGAACTATATTAAACACAACGCAGAGTCCAAGAGTTCGACGCTCCAAATCGCAGCAGACAAAGAAAAAGGGGTTACACTGGTGCCGTGACCCGGATCGGCAGTCAAGGTTTTCGGGGGGGTGAGTGTGACGGGTACACGCAGGTCCGCGTGTGTGAGGCGGTGAGTGGAAAACCTTCCCTCCGATGCCTTCAAGTAGGGACGCTGACAGCAGTGCCGTTGGCTCGAGCCTTTATGGCGCAGTGGTTAGTGTCCCTACACTGTTGACATGGAGCACGTCGTGCAGCGTGGCTTGTGTTCGCGTTCCAGCCCGGTCAGAGAGGTGGGGGCGGCGCGTTTCAGAATTAGTGGTGTGTTCCATAACATTGACATGTTTTTATATTGCTTAAAGTGGCTGCTGCTGGCTGAAAAAAAAACTTCAAATATCAGTCCTCTTTGAAGGGGGCGGATGAGGCGGCATGTTGGCGATATGTTGTATTTTCTTCAGGTCAGTGCGTGTGTGGGGGTGGGGGGGTCAAGTCATCAGCCCATCAAACGTGAGTTTGAGGGGGGGGGATGGACTAGCACATTCAGCAAGTGAAAAAGGGGGTAAATATAAGTCTGAACATCATGAAAATCATTCACTTAATAATGGTAGGGTCAGTTGTATCCTTACAACATATGGGAAGGCAATCTGAATACCTATTTAACTGAACTCATTATAAAATGCAAATAAGGTTGCTTAAAAGTTGGTGGGGACAATTTTAGCATCCTGAAAAGTTGGTAGTGTTATGCCCCTACCGTCCTTATGCAAACCTACGCCCTTGAGACTGCAGTTAGGCCAGGAGGCTTTAAATAAATTATTATATTTGAAGGAAATAGTCACCCATTTTGTCTTCATAGTTACTTACAACATGCCTAAAACAACTTCAATTTTAATTGTGAAGGTAATTGAAAAAAAGTGACATTTATTCGATTAATCGTTTAATTATTTGTCCAATTAATCAATGATGAAATAATCGTTAGTTGCGGCACTAATTATAAGAACACTTGAAATTGCCGTTTCTGTAAAAATTGCATGGGAATGGCAGTCAATGATTATGATTTGGGGGCAAATCCGGGTCACTTGCTGATGATTTCGGGTCACTTCCTGTTAATTTTGAGAATTTTTCATTTAGAACAAGTTGATATCAGGTCATTTCCTGTAGATTTTGAGGCATTCCCAAGTCAATTCGGTTGATCTTTTTTTTTTTTTTTTTTTTTTTTTTTAGATTTTCCGGGCTACTTCCTGTTAATTTTGGGTCACTTCCTTTTGATTTTCAGGCAACTCAGATCACTTCCCGTTGATTTTAAGCAGAGGCGGAGTTTGACATTTGTGGAGGCTGGGGCAAAACATTTTGATGACCGCGAAACGCGGTGTCAGCAATGAAATTAACTTACAAGATATATGCTCGATTAGTAGCCCATGCTCGTAAATACAGGCATCCCATTTATGCGTGAGTGGGTGTGCGTACATGTGTGAGCGCGCACATTTTTCTGTGCAGAAGTAGACGCCGATTTTTGCATTCCGCGAAGGTATCCAATTAATGCCAAGGTTTTCCAGTCCCTCACAACCTTCAATATAGTACCCCTGTTGTGGCTCTGTTGTACCATTAGCGTCTTTAGTGGACAAATTGAAACTCCGCTCACCAGTAGTTGTTGTCACTTTTCAAAGCTTAAGTTAGAAAAAAACTACATGTATACATCTTGTTTCTTCTGTCCTCAGGTAGTTTTGGCTAAGCAAAGCAAATGACCGTCTCGAAGGTGCTAGTCACATGATCTGTTCCAAAATAAATTTTTGACCCATTACAAAAATATTTATTTTTGTTCATTTCATTCATTTCTGTTGTTTGTTTTATTGCTTTACAGCTTATATAGACAACATTTTACCGGCAAAGTCTTAATTTTAAATTCATGTATTGGAAAGTGACATAGCCACCAACCCCCAAGCACCTATTTAATCTATGTTACAGTCATGTTATATGTGTCATTGGAAGTGGGTGGGGCTTTTGGTTAAAAAAAAAAAAAAAATGTCCCGTCCCAAATAGTTCCCACAAAAAAAAAAACAAAAAAAAAAGTTAAGAGAAATGAAAGATATACCTGTGGCGGAAGCCCAGTGTTGACCGGGTTGACGTGGCTGCTCGGTGCAGATGTCATAAAGGTGTCAGAGTAGCCAGAAAAGCTGTGGCGATTTGCAGCT
The DNA here is from genome assembly GCF_030265065.1 of Corythoichthys intestinalis. Taxonomy (NCBI): domain Eukaryota; kingdom Metazoa; phylum Chordata; class Actinopteri; order Syngnathiformes; family Syngnathidae; genus Corythoichthys; species Corythoichthys intestinalis. Next base: position 20,878,187 of record NC_080396.1, on the reverse strand, counting down.
AGACCGTAGGTGGAACTGCTGTCATTACTGGACAGAGTACTCTGGTGCATAGTGGACGGAGGTAGCGGTTGGGGCCGGTGAACTGTACCGCCACCATCTGAATAGAATGACAACAGCTCAAATATGCACAAAAAACTGAATGATGCATGTACATTAAATCAAAAGGCAGTATAAAATAATTGCTACAAAAATTACATAATGTATTTTGAATTGGGATCGGTAACAAAAAATGTTTTCGACTTATCAACATTTTAAAAAGTGACAACCATTTTGGGCATTTTAACAAGACACATGAATTTGATGCACATGTCTTGCTTTCGCAGGCCGTACAAATTGATTTGGTATGTCGGATCTGGCCCCCGGTGCTTGAGTTTGACATCTGTGCTGTAAATGGTGATATAGTGATCCCTCATTTTTCACGGTTAATGGGGACCAGAACCCGCCGTGATAAGTGAAAAACGGCGAAGTAGCGCGACCCCCCCACCCCCAAATTTTTTTCAATGTATTTATTCAGATTTGGCACTGGAAAGACATACATATAAGACATGTTTTTTTCTCTTGTTTTTTCAAAATATAATTTAGAAAATAAGCTTTTATGTATATGCATTTTAATAAATGGTTTTTAAGCACTTCAAATGTAATAATTATGTTAAGATTTAAACATGTCACTGTCCCACCGAATTATTTTTAATCAAGAATAAAGTAGAAAATGCTTGTCTTTATTAAATGCTTCATTGAGTGAGTCCACTCAAATCCGCTTAAGCTGCTCACTTACACAGAATGAGTTGCTACAGCAACTGTTTAACAAGCTAAACGATGACTGACGCATGCAGCGCTTTGAAATTTTTACTTCTAAGCGTCTGGCAAGATCAAACCTTAACGTCTGTCAGTCATCATTAGCTTTAATAAGCAACTCCAGTGCACTGCCAGACCAAGGAAAGCAGCAGGGGTGAGAGGAGGACTACGTGATTGGATCGGGAGAGCTCATCTGTATTTTTTTTTTTTTTTCATTGAAAAAAAATCTGCGATGGACTGAGGGCAGGAAGTTTGAAGCGCGAAGTAGCGAGGGATCACTGTATTATAGAATATCTTACCACAATGAAATGTGATATTTTACAGCGAGTTTTTCCACTAGTCACAATCACTAGTGTAGTCTTAACAAAACAGGATACTAACCCAACAACAACTTTCATGTTCAATTACAACTATCTATAAATTTGCAAACTTCGGTTAATGTACGTGTTCTATGTTGGAAAAGGTTAAATTTCTCAGATACAGTATGCCTGATGTGGGATGAGAGTCATTTTTGTTTGCACCACACACTACTAGATCATGACGTCAGTATTCAGTCCAATTTCCTAGCCATTATAAGATTTTCTGCTCTACCTTGTGACAAAATATTGCTTGGGTAGCTGGAGTCCGTCAGTTGGTATGTTGGGAGTGTTGGCATCCCTGTAGGGGGAAATCCGCTAGGCAACAAATGGTTGAAAGCTGTTAGCTGATTGGCTCCTGCTTGTTTTCGCCATCTGGCCCTGCGATTGCTAAACCACACCTGTAATATGAAATGCAATAACAGTACATTAACAGTGTTACCTAGCATAGATTTGAACCAATGTCGTTGAGCTTATGAGACAGACACACTGTGTTTTACCTGCACTCGTGCCTCAGTCAATTTGGTCATCTGGGCCAACTCCTCTCTCGTGTAAATGTCAGGATAGTGTGTTCTTTCAAAAGCCTTCTCCAATTCTTCCAGCTGCTCGGCTGTAAACGTGGTGCGACTCCTACGCTGCTTCCTCTTGAGGGGGAGATCTGGCTCTGACTCCACATCTGACACTACATCCATACGAGCGCCTGTTCAGAAAAGCCATAATCCTGATCACTTTGTGCCTCATTTGTGAATTACATTCTGAAACTGAGTGAGGAAGTGAGAATATGAGTTCATGGTTCGGCTTTGAGTCTTTATATGTGCTGCACATCAATTTTTAAATGTATTTTATATGAATTACTTAATGGAATCCCACAGAAACCACAACACTGCTTTACATCGCCATCACCGGGTGTGCTAATTTCATCCAATTTAATACATTTACTTCACAGCCATCCCACGTCTCATCTGATGTTCCTCAAGGCTCATCCAGAGGCCCCCATTTGTTCATTATCCCTCACAAAATTAAAAAAAATAATGAGTAGAACAGTAGTTTTGAACCTTTCTTTGATTGAACCCTGGGTGTTCGGTGATCACAGTGAAGAAAATAAGTATTTGAACACCCTTGCTATTTTGCAAGTTCTCCCGCTTAGAAATCATGGAGGGGTCTAAAATGTTCATCGTAGGTGCATGTCCTCTGTGAGAGAGATAATAAAAAAAGAAAACTCCAGAAATCACAGTGTATGATTTTTTTTTAACAATTTATTTGTGTGATACAGCTGCAAATAAGTATTTGAACACCTGAGAAAATGAATGTTAATATTTGGTACTTTGTTTGCAATTACAGAAGTCAAACGTTTCCTGTAATGTTTTAACAGGTTTGCACACAGTGCAGGAGGGATCTTGGCCCACCCATCAGTCAGGTTTCTGGGCTGTTGCTGAGAAACACAGAGTTTGCGCTTCTAAAGGTTTACTATTGGGTTTAGGTCTGGAGACCGGCTAGGCCATGCTAGAACCTTGTTATGCTTCTTATGGAGCATGTCACGCCTTGGTTTTCCTGGCTGTGTGCTTCGGGTCATTGTCATCTTCAATGCTCTGACTGAAGGAAGGAGGTTGTTCCCCAAAATCTCACAATACAGGGCCCCAGTCTTTCTCTGTTTAATGCAGTGCACTCGTCCTGTCGCATTCGTAGAAAAAACCCCCAAAGCATGATGACCACCAACATGCTTCACAGTAGGGATGGTGTTCTTGAGATAGTACTCATCATTCTTCTTCCTTCAAGCAGGGTTAGTGAAAATACGACCAAAAAGTTCTATTTTACTCTCATCTGACCACAAAACCTGCTCCCATTACTCCTCTGCATCATCCAAATGGTCACAGGCAAACTTAATACAGGCCTTGACATGTGCTAGTTTAAGCAGGGGAACCTACAATGTCACGCATGATTTCAAACCATGACGTCTTAGTGTATTACCAACAGTGACCTTGCAAATGGTTGTCCCAGCGCTTTTCAGGTCATTGACCAACTCCTGTCGTGTAGTTCTGCGCTGATTCCTCACCTTTCTTTGTATCATTGAGACCCCATGAGGTAATATTTTACCTGGGGCCCCACTCCGATTGAGATTGACCGTCATGTTTTGCTTCTTCCATTTTCTAATGATTGCTCCATCATTGGACCTTTTTTCACCAACATGTTGGGCAATTGCTCTGTAGCCCTTTCCAGCCAACAATTTTGTCTCTCGTGTTTTTTGACAACTCTTTGGTCTTGACCATGTTAGACGTTTGAGTCTTACTGATTGTGTGGGGTAACCAGGTGTCTTGATGCTGCTCTCGACCTCAAACAAGTGCATCTGATTCTGGATAATACATGGAGTGGAGGTGGACTTTTAATAGAAGGACTAACAGGTCTTTAAGGGTCAGAATTCTAGCTGATAGACAGGTGTTCAAATACTTATTTGCAGCTGTATCACACAAATAAAATTGTTAAAAAATCTTTCTTTTTAGATTATCTCTCTCACAGTGGATATGCACCTACGATGAAAATTTCAGACTCCTCCATGATTTCTAAGTGGTAGAACTTGCAAAATAGCAGGGTGTTCAAATACAGTGGGGCAAATAAGTATTTAGTCGACCACCAATTGTGCAAGTTCTCCTACTTGAAAAGATTAGCGAGGCCTGTAATTGTAACATGGGTAAACCTCAACCATGAGAGACAGAATGGGGGGAAAAAAACAGAAAATCACATTGTTTGATTTTTAAAGAATTTACCGGTATTTCCAAATTAGAGTGGAAAATAAGTATTTGGTCACCTACAAACAAGCAAGATTTCTTGCTGTCAAAGAGGTCTAACTTCTTCTAACGAGGTCTAACGAGGCTCCACTCGTTACCTGTATTAATGGCACCTGTTTTAACTCATTATCGGTATAAAAGACACCTGTCCAAAATCTCAGTCAGTCACACTCCAAACTCCACTATGGCCAAGACCAAAGAGCTGTTGAAGGACACCAGAGACAAAATTGTAGACCTGCACCAGGCTGGGAAGACTGAATCTGCAATAGATAAAACGCTTGGTGTAAAGAAATCAACTGTGGGACTCTCCCTCGATCTGGGGCTCCAAGCAAGATCTCACCCCGTGGCGTCAAACTGATAACAAGAACGATGAGCAAAAATCCCAGAACCACACTGGGGGACCTAGTGAATGACCTACAGAGAGCTGGGACCAGAGTAACAAAGGCTACTATCAGTAACACAATGCGCCGCCAGGGACTCAAATCCTGCACTGCCAGACGTGTCCCCCTGCTGAAGAAAGTACACGTCCAGGCCCATCTGCAGTTCACTACAGAGCATTTGGATGATCCAGAAGAGGACTGGGAGAACGTATTATGGTCAGATGAAACCAAAATAGAACTTTTTGGTAGAAACACAGATCCGCGTGTTTGGAGGAGAAACAATACTGAATTGCATCCGAAGAACACCATACCCACTGTGAAGCATGGGGGTGGAAACATCATGCTTTGGGGCTGTTTTTCTGCAAAGGGACCAGGACAACTGATCTGTGTAAAGGAAAGAATGAATGGGGCCATGTATCGAGAGATTTTGGGAGAAAATCTCCCTCCATCAGCAAGGGCATTGAAGATAAGACGTGGCTGGGTCTTTCAGCATGACAATGATCCCAAAAACACAGGGCAACAAAGGAGTGGCTTCGTAAGACGCATTTCAAGGTCCTGGAGTGGCCTAGCCAGTCTCCAGATCTCAACCCCATAGAAAATCTGTGGAGGGAGTTGAAAGTCCTTGTTGCCCAACGACAGCCCCAAAACATCACTGCTCTAGAGGAGATCTGCATGGAGGAATGGGCCAAAATGCCAGCAACAGTGTGTGAAAAGCTTGTGAAGAGTTACAGAAAACGTTTGGCCTCCGTTATTGCCAGCAAAGGGTACATTAAAAAGTACCGAGATGAACTTTTGGTATTGACCAAATACTTATTTTCCATGATGATTTGCAAATAAATTCTTTAAAAATCAAACAATGTGATTTTCAGTTTTTTTTTTTTCCACATTCTGTCTCTCGTGGTTGAGGTTTACCCATGTTGACAATTACAGGCCTCTCTAATATTTTCAAGTGGGAGAACTTGCACAATTAGTGGTTGACTAAATACTTCTTTGCCCCACTGTACTTATTTGTCTCTACTGTAAATTTAAGGCATGGGTCTCAAAGCTGCAGACCACGGACCAATTTAGGCCAGGAAACTATTTTGCAGCCCCATACATGAGATGAAAGTGTAATATTAGTGAGGTCTGCACATTTTTTTCCCTGAGAATATGATCATCAATCATTAATAGCGCACCATAGTTTTCCTCATGCAAGTTTTCCATGATGCACATTGAAGTGTTCAGGCAGCAATTGCACATTTTTTTCCCTGAGAATATGATCATCAATCATTAATAGCGCACCATAGTTTTCCTCATGCAAGTTTTCCATGATGCACATTGAAGTGTTCAGGCAGCAATTGTGTCAACATCAAGATCATCCTTTTGGTACCACTCGCTATTACATTCTCTATTGTCATCTAGAGTACAAAGCATAAAGTTTGACACCCTAGTCCTAGTGGATAAGGGTAGGAGAAGGGAGTGGGGGTACTCTTTTCAAATTATAATAAGAAGCGGAGATTATCGTGAGAATGACGCTCAGAGCCGATCGACGAGCTCAACCTATGATAGGTCTTATTAGGAAGCGCTATGCACTTTCACACACATGTTGTGAAATATGCTGCACTAGAATAACAATGGTATGAACAAGCACACTGAGAATATGATTATTACAGCGTTCATTTTTATTCAAATCCCTGCTATTGTGTGCATAGACTCAACTTGCAGTGGAGAAAAAAGAAGAAAATGTAATTTATGAAGAACTGCAAATTCCAGCCAAAGCCCTTATTCATTGTTTTTCTAAAATGGCATACTCTGATTAGCAAATGATGATAACAATAATTTAATTTTGCTGTTAGAGTTAACATCGTCAAATTAATTTAGAGTTATGTAATTGAGATGCAGAATGAATGGGACAGAGTGCTCTGTTCCTCTGTGGCAACAGCTTTTCTGCTAATCTTTCCTTATTTGGAAAGAGCTAAAAGATGCTGTCTTGCAAAAAAACTTCAAAATTTAACAAAGCAATTGTTTTTCTTCTTTCATTTTCACTGAATTTGATTCAGTTGATCGACAATTCAGCATGTAGGTATAAGTAGAAAATTTTGTTTTTATGATTGATTAATGCCTCACATTGAAAACTGAACGTTATTATCTTTGCAAGGGCAGGAGAAGTATCAGATACGGCTCTTAGGTTGGAAAACCTTCAACTGTGCAAGTGTTTACATGTTTTAAGATATTTAGAGCACATTTTGAGTTTTATGATTGCTCATTTTTATTGCTATGGGTGTCAAGAATTATTGTATATTATGTCCAGTGGACGCTATCGTTTGTTACCTTTGGCGTCTTTGTGTTTTCCATCCTTTTTTCAATTTTTGTCTGTGATTATGTGTTGTTGTTTGTCAGTTTCCACACATATGAGACTCCACCTAAGGGTTTGTTGCCTTTGGAAACGTAACAAATGTGAATGAGTGTCTCCCCGTATTCACACATAAATCCTACTTTTGCTATGCAAATGTATGTATGCTTGATTCTGTGGCCTTGAAAGCTGCCATTTTTTACCCATCAAAAAGTTCTGATATTCAATCTCAATTTTGAAGCAGTACACAAGTCCCTTGAATTACCTCATTTGCGAGCCTATCATAACATTTCGAGAATAAAATTGTATGTGAAACACCTAAAGCTCATATTTTAAGAGAACTGCTCTCTAAAATGACATTAAAAATGACATTGTTATGTGACAACTGGGCAACAACCAACTTCCAGCCAACCTCTATATTGTTATTTGTATCCAAAATAAACAAGAAGTGACCTGGAAGTGCCCCAAAATTGATAGTAAGTGACACAAATGAACAAAAAGTGACCTGGAAGAGCCCCGAAGTAAATAGTAAGTGACACAAAATGAACAAGAGGTGACCTGAAGTAGCCCAAAATCAAAATGAAGCGGCCCAGAATTCTCCAAAATCAACAGGAAGTGACCTAAAATTAACAGCGACTCAAATATAACTTGAGATCGACCGGAAGCAACCATTTAAATGCTCTGAAATTAAAGGTACGTGTCCCAGAAACGCCTTAAAATCAATGGAAAGTAACCCAAAATTGCCCTAACATTAAAGTCGGAAAGTAATTAAGAATTAAAATGAAGTGAACCAACATTGTTTCAAAATAATAAAAAAACAACCCAAAATAAACATAAAATGATCGAGAGCTGCCCCAAAATCAACAGGAAGTGACATAAAATTAATAGAAAATAACCCAGTAATGTTCCAAAATCATCAAGGAGTAATCCAGAATTGCCGAAAATCAAAAGGAAGTGACCTGTAAACGCTCAAAAATAAACAGGAAGTGCTCTATAGGAGTTTACCCACCAGTATGAAAGCATTGCCATGCAATTTCTCCATAAATTGCATTTTTTAGCGTTACTTCAGATTCACTCTTTGTTGCATGAATAGCAAAAACCCTTTAAAAGAAAATAGTGCAATAAAAATTTGGTCTCATATGATGAAACATACATCAACGATTGAAATAGCGGGAGATGTAATGGCAATTCAGCCTCCTTTTAACCCTTTGGGGTTCTATTTGAAGATCCACGACAAGACTGGGTCATGGGCTAGTGAATAGATGGGGATATAATGAAGTAGCTGTCACGGTTTTGGAGCCTCTTTGGACGCCTCTTGGGCGTCAGGTGCCACGGCTGCACTTAAAAAGAGAGCCAGGAGTGTCCCCCAAGCTTTCAGTATTAATAGAAGACACACCTCAGGGGGTTGTCGGCCACAAAGGCCTCAAGCAAACACTCGCCAGGACCTCGGCAAACTCTTGACTACAGATTTAATGGTGCTAGAGGGCATGTTTTAAGAATAGGGTCAGGTGATAACAATGAATTACATGAAATCGAAATGGAGTTGACGTAAATGCAATTGAGATCGGCTGGTTAAAAAGATTCATACTGTGTGATTGTTATTGTTGTTTAAGAGTTTAATGCACAAAATATGATTCTTTTTGTTCTTAACTATTTTTCATTCAATTCATATCCAACAGGGGTCTCAAACATGCGGACCCAGAGGCCAATTGCGGCCAACGGGACAATATTTTGGGGGCCCTGTTATTTGACATTCAATTGTATTAGTAGCATTGCCATTGCCCACAAACATTTGCAATGGGCAACAACATACTGTGTAAATAAATAAATAAATATATATATATATATATATATATACAGTGGGGAGAACAAGTATTTGATACACTCACAATGGGAAAACCCATTGGCAGTGTATCAAATACTTGTTCTCCCCACTGTGTATATATATATATATATATATATATATATATATATATATATATATATATTAGGGCTGTCAAACGATTAAAATTTTTAATCGAGTTAATTACAGCTTAAAAATTAATTAATCGTAATTAATCGCAATTAATCGCAATTCAAACCATCTATAAAATATGCCATATTTTTCTGTAAATTATTGTTGGAATGGAAAGATAAGACAAGGTGGATATATACATTCAACATACGGTACATAAGGACTGTATTTGTTTATTATAACAATAAATCAACAAGATGGCATTAACATTATTAATATTCTGTTAAAGTGACCCATGGATAGAAAGACTTATAGTTCTTAAAAGATGAATATTAGTACAAGTTATAGAAATGTTATATTAAAACGCCTCTTAATGTTTTTGTTTTAATAAAATTTGTAAAATTTTCAATCAAAAAATAAACTAGTAGCCCTATTCTGTCCTCAATGTGTGTGAGTACACAAATTGACAGATAGCGAACATAAGTTCCAAAAAGAAATCAGACGGTGTGGCAAAGTTGCATGGGCTTTACTGAAGTCATCTCTTTTTGACAGGAGCACGTTTCTTGTATTTTTGTAAAACTGAAAATAACAAGGCAATGTGTCAATAACTTGCATAAATCACAAAATAACATAAAATGTACACACACGTGTCCATTTGAGCAGTAGCACTAGCCAATTAACTCACAAGCATCTAACAATGTAACTGCATTTCACATATATGTGAACAAATTCAAATACACATCATCAATAACTATCTAATGCTCATGAATATAAACAAAGGAGGAATATAACTCACAAGTGATGCATGTATTAGACACAAACAGTGTGATGGGGCTATGAGAACTGCCACTGAATACTGGATGCGGACGTTAGCTGGTCTGAATAGACCCTACCCACCGACGTCACAAAACCACGTGCTCGCTGTATGGTTCCGCCCACTTGTCCGTCATTTTGTCTCTGTATTAGCATTGGTTTCAATTGATCGAGGAATTTAAAATGCATTTCATGGAAGACCCGGTGCTTTCTGATGCCGTAAACTCACTGGATGTGTTGCATAAAAGGCGTTATGTGGAAAAGCTTCGTTCTATACAGTCGCCAGATCCATATTTGATGCCCAAATCAATGTTTTTCGACCCACTGTCTTCGCCCTGTCTGCCTGACATCTGCTACGCTGATATTATCTTGTCCACACAAAATCAGCCTATTCTCACGAAAATTTGAAAAACTTCAAGAGCTTGGAGGCTTATAAATACTTCGTTGCTGGTTGGGTGAAACAGGTCCTCGTCCACGAAAATTCGGCAGGAATGTACCTTGTGCTTGGAAAGGTGAGTTACGAAATTTTCAATTCAAAATCTTTTGTTATTGCTAACATCCACTGTCAAGTCTAATGTATTTCATGTCGTTTGTCAATGGAGTTAAGGCTTTTAATGTTTATATGGTTTAGCGATAGCACTCTCACTACATACATATGTGTATGTTGTCGGCGATTAGCCTAGCAATGATCTTAATTGTGGTTATTTGTCAGCCCAAAACCCTCTAAGTATATCTTAAATGCATCTTACCGGATATAAAATGACTACTACATAGTCTGTGGTGATTTTTTTGGTGCCCAGTTTTCACGTCGAATTGCAGCCGTCCATTTCGCTCTCCTCTTTGGATCCCTCGGAATACGGTAAAACTTCAAGTCTCTCCTTCCATCTTCTCTGTTAGTGCAACCAACAGCCACACACGCCTTCACCATTTTGATTATTAATGTTAAGGAGCAGAAAAACACGCCGTAAATAGGAGGAATGTACGTAGCCGTAACAGGTTAACACTATGTTTTGACGGACAATTGGGCGGTACCATTCAGGAGAGCGGAGTTGTGAAGTCACGTGGGTAGGGTCTATAGCACTGTCTATTAGTGTGAGTTCGCGTCGACATATAATCACCTCAGAAAAGCGCGCCGAAACCCAAATAATCAGCTGCACTGAATCGCCAGCAGAGAGCGACATTACGCCACATAACATATGCAAGTCACACCCAAGCGCCAGCAGAGGGCGGAAAAACTCCATAAAACACAATTAACAAGTTGGCCTTTCACTGTACTGACATTTAAATCTGTCTGAGCGGGCCTAGTGCGTTAATTGCGTCAAATATTTTAACGTGATTAATTTTAAAAATTAATTAACGCCCGTTAACGCGATAATTTTGACAGCCCTAATATATATATATATATATATATATATAAATAATGGGTTTTCCCATTGTGAGTGTATCAAATACTTGTTGTTACAGTTAAAATATTTAACGCAATTAACGCAATTAACTAGAGATGACGTGATCGGACCCGATCGACCGGCATCCCGATCGATCGGGTCCGATCACGTCATTTTCAAAGTATCGGAATCGGCAAAAAAATATCAGCCATGCCTTTTTTTAATATATATATTTTTTTTAACTAAATCTTTTTCTAATTGTATTTAACGTTGCAGACATAATATGTTACACTCATCCAGAGTCTTTAGTTTAGGCTTTAGCTAGGGTTATCAAATTTATCCTGATAATGGCGGTAATTAATTTTTTAAAAAATGTATCACGTTAAAATATTTAACGCAATTAATGCATGCGCTGCACGACCCACTCACGCATTGTCGCGCTCAATCTGTAATGGCGCCGTTTTACCTATATAGACAGATGAAAGGCAGCGTAAAATGAGTAGAGTGAATTTTGGCAGCCTTTGGAGCCTTTTTTTAAAATGGCTAAGGCCTTACAATTCCTCTCCTTACGATTAGAAATATCATGGGAAGCAATGTGGGGAAGCACCTTATGTTATTTCCCAAAGCAGAAAAGATATATCAATTGGTAGCACTACGCACAGTCATGGTTCCACTTCCCATCATGCATTTGGGCATGGCTACAGTATCATTTACTGAAAGCTCAACAAATACACTAGATGGCAATATTTAGTCACAATATATAAAGTCACAAGTCTTTCTATCCGTGGATCCCTCTCACAGAAAGAATGTTAATAATGTTAAATGCCATCTTAAGGATTTATTGTCATAATAAACAAATACAGTACTTATGTACTGTATGTTGAATGTATATATTCGTCCGAGTTTTATTCATTTTTTTCTTAATGCATTGCCAAAATGTATATGATCAGGAAAAATGATCGGGAATGATTGGAATTGAATCGGGAGCAAAAAAAAAAAGGAATCGGATCGGGAAATATCGGGATCGGCAGATACTCAAACTAAAACGATCAGGATCGGATCGGGAGCAAAAAAACATGATCTGAACAACCCTGCAATTAACGCATGCGTGGAACGACCCACTGACGCATTGCTGCAAATAGACTACAAAGGCTCTATTTTGTGTATATACAGATCTAAAAGGCAGCGTCAAGTGAATAGAGTAGATACAAGCATTCATTGGGGCGTGCTTTTAATTGATAAAAGCTTTGACATCTCTTCCACAACAACTACAACTATTGTAGGAAGTGAGGTGGGGATGACTGACAGGAGTTTCTTTTTCTTCACACTCTGCGTTGCTCCCAACGCAGAGAAGATATACTATTTGCGGCCACCACACACAGTCATGGTTGCACCACTTCCCATCATGCATTTGGGCAGAACAGTTAAGTCGCTACAGTATCATTTACTGAAAACTCAACACATACACCAGATGGCAATATTTAGTCACAATATACAAACTCACATTTATCCTGTAAGAATTACAAGTCTTTCTGTCAGTGGATCCGTTTCACAGAAAGAATGTTAATAATGTTAATGCCATCTTGTGGATTTATTGTTGTAATAAACAAATACAGTACTTATGTACAGTATGCTGAATGTATATATCGGTCTTGTCTTATCTTTCCATTCCAACAATAATTTACAGAAAAATATGGCATATTTTAGAGATGGTTTGAACCGCGATTAATTACGATTAATTAATTTTTAAGCTGTGATTAATTCGATTAAAATTTTTAATCATTTGACAGCCCTAATCACAACACATACTTTGTGATTGAGTTAAGCTAACGATAATTTTCGAATAGCCGTCCACTGTAGTGACCACCGTCCCCGAATGGGTTAATCAGGTGAAGCAACTTCCTCTTCTTTTGATTTTGTCTACTCGGCATTATCAATATTTGACTCACAAACTTGCAAGCTTTCAATTGAGGCCAAAGTGTCGTAATTTATTCACACAAAGCATCCTTTCTACTTGGCACTAAAAGTCTCTCCATCAACAAAACCTGTGCCGCGTTGCTTTCATTGTTTCACTTCACCATTGTTCCTGCCTTTGTATAAACGCGCCTCTATTTAGACCCGACACGTGAAGCAAAACTCTATCGTAAGCACTACCGCGCAGATTTACGGTGATGAGTTAATACGTGCCAAAAGATTTAGGAACTTTGGTAGGGCGGAAAAATATTTTGAAAATACCAACTTTTGTGGCCTCGCTCAAACAACACATGACTTTCCTTAAAAGATGTGTGCACTGAGGATATACTGTATATTATGTTTAAGTGGCATTGAACTAAATCCGGCCCACACAAAGATGCTGGCTTGTTGTGGGCATTATGTCTTAGCAAACTGCTAGTAAATGCAAAGTCTTGATCTCCTTTCCTCCTTGGACTCTGGCATGCTCACGTCTTTATTTAGTAGATAAAAAAAATAGCCGTAAACAAAAAAAAAAGGAAAAAAATTGCAGACTATTAATAAACAGTGATATGTATTACAGCTGTGAGCAAATATGATAAGAAGAGGCCCTCTGAAGATATGCTTGACACAGCCGCGGGCTTAAAAAAGCAATAGCGGAAGGTTTTTAAGAGAAATGAAATCGGTTCATTGTGAGAGATCGGGAATGGAGAATTCAATGATATGTGCCTGCTGGCTAAAACGCTTTGGGGCGCGCTTACTGATGTATTGCATGGAAATTGATTGCTAGCCCACTGGCCTCTTTGCAAAATGTAAAAAATGATTCAAGGCCAGATGGAATATTGGACATGTTTCTGTTTTTCTGTTATGTTTTGTTTTTCAAATCCTAAAGTGATTACACTGGGGAATTTGTTTGTTTCGTTAGGCCTGACAGTTGATTTTAACCAATTTTTGGGTGCAGAATCGAAAAGAGATCTCAGTTTTTCTCTATCACGTCAGGTTTTCGAAGTATCGGTTCCCCATTTGCTTTAAAAATAAAAATAAAAAAGCTTAATAAAAACACTAGTGTAATTACTAGGGGTGTAACGTTACACAAAAATCTCGGTTCGGTACGTACCTCGGTTTTGAGGTCACGGTTCGGTTCATTTTCGGTACAGTAAGAAAACAAATTGCAAAATATAAATGTGCTGGCTGTATATTACACACTTTTGTGCTTTCAAATATAGGAACATTAGCCTTGCAACGCTAGAATTCTGCTCAAAAAGTAGCGGGTATTTAAAGATAATAATCCAACAACAATTTGCCTTTCAGACCCCGCGTATTGGTCAGCTTTCTTTCTGAAAGAAAGAAGAAAAAAAAAGTCCTGTGCTAAAGAGAACATCCCAATGACAAAGATTTTAACATGTATTTTACAAATGAAATGCCTCAATGAATATTTTTTTTTCTTATGAACGGTTTTCAAAAGCTTTATTGGTGGATTTTCTCAAGTTAAAGCGCCACACAGAAATAAAAAAAAAATTAATTGTGTAAGCAGGATCTGTGTATTATTATTATTATTTAACTACAGTTGTTTTAGCTTATTTCAATATATTTTATTTAAATGGGCTATTATTTATTTTATTATGTGTTTATATTTTACAAATGTGATGTAGTAATCATTTATATTGTATATTTTATGTTGTATAACTTTAGTTCCTATGTGAATATTAGTTCCTACTTGTTTTGTTGTGGTAGGAGGGTTTTGTATTGAACACGAGGCCGTGTTGGTTATTATTATAGCAGAGAAGACAGCAGTAAATCAACAAAGATAAGTCAACTGTGCCCCGATCTAGCACTCAAGAGATCTGATGGACTCAAAAAGTGGGTTACGATTGCATATTAGTTTGAAAATCGACCGTATCCACCGTATTTTTACATGAGTGACTTCCGGTTTGCTGATCCTAGCTACCGGTAGTAGTATTGACGCAGGAGGGTCGCGTCTCGCGTCAAATAATAAACTCTGCCGTTCTTTTCGCGTGCGTCGTGTTGAGCCGCTTCTGGAACGCGTCTAACACGTGGCCGCACTACGCCTGGTGTGCATTGGCTGATTGACTTTAACGCCCGCGTTTCACTGCGTTCTCGCGGCAGCCACGTTGTCGCACCGTTGACGTTTCTTACTGTCCTACCGTGTTGGTCCTCATTATAGTAGAGAAGACAGAGTAAATATAATCTACTCAAAGAAACTGTAACCCGATCGATTCACAGCCTCGAAAAGTAAGGGTTACATTACATCAGAAACTCATTCGGTACGCCTCCGTTCCGAACCGAGCCCCACGTACCGAAACGGTTCAATACAAAAACATGTACCGTTACACCCTTAGTACTTACAGTACTTGCGTGTTTTATAAAATGTTCAAATTTTCACATAAAATAAAAATAACGAAACAGGCACGACTTCAATGTTCATGAAACAGCCATGTTTTAACAATACAGTAAATTTGGGGGGGAGCACGTGCTCGAAAGAAGTGACTGCTTTTTGGAATCGGCATGCAAATTTTAGTTTTGATCAGCTTAAAAATCTTAAAATCACATTATTTTCATATTATTCCATATACCAGGTATGTTTATAGTACTCATAGAATATGTGCTCTGATAGTTATGAAATCTAAGATAGACGTTGAAAGATACTGTGCAAAAATATACTGTGCAAAAATAATTGACTATTAACTCATTCACTGCCACCCAGGTATGTTTATAGTATTAATGTGCTGTGGTAGTTAGTAGTAGACCAAGGGAGTAGGTTTGCATCGGGACAGTAGGAATATAACACTAGCAACTTTTCAGGATGCTCAAATTGTCCCCACCAACTTTTAAGCAACCTTATTTGCATGATATAATGAGTTCAGTTTTATATATAATTTAGATTGTCTTCCCATATGTTGTAAGGATAGAATTGACCCTACCATTATTAAGTGAATTATTTTGATTATGTGCAGACTTACATGTACTCCTTCTCACCCTGCTGAATGTGCCGGTCCATTTTTTTTCCCTAAAACGCATGTTTGATTGGCTGATGAGTTGCATTTATTTGAAATGTATTTATTTATTTTCTACATTATTTATTAAAAAATATTTTTGTTTTCAGCCTATGCAGACATTTTTTTTTTTTCAGACATTAATCATAGTCAAGGTAAAAAGTTTTCATTTTTTTGTTGCGTTTACCTGTGCTTCTGGACAAAGGCAGTCGTGTTTTACCTGAAGGAAGGCTCCATTTTTATTTACTCTTGTTATACCCTGACTAAGTTTTTTCACTTATACATTGTATCACAAAAGTAGTACACCCCTCGCATTTCTGCAGATAATTTATTTATGTTTTCATGGGACAACACTGACAAAATGACACTTTGACACAATGAAAAGTAGTCTGTATACAGCTTATATAATAGAGTTAATTTATTTTCCCCTCAAAATAACTCAAAATACAGCCATTAATATCTAAACCCCTGGCAACAAAAGTGAGTACACCCCCTTAGAAACTACGTACATCCCTAAATGTCCAAATTGAGTACTGCTTGTCATTTTCCCTCCAAAATGTCATGTGACTCGTTAGTGTTACTAGGTCCAGGTGTGCATAGGGAGCAGGTGTGTTCAAATTTGTAGTGCAGCTCTCACACTTTCTCATACTGGTCACTGAAAGTTCCAACATGGCACCACATGGCAAATAACTCTCTGAGGATCTTAAAAGACGTTTTGTTGCGCTAAATGAAGATGGCCAAGGCTACAGGAAGATTGCCAACACCCTGAAACTGAGATGCAGCACAGTGGGTAAGATCGTCCAGTGCTTTAAAAGAGCAGGGTCCAGTACAAACAGGCCTCGGGTTGGTCGTCCAAAGAAGCTGAGCGCACGTGCTGAGTGTCACGTCCAAATGCTTTCTCTGAAAGATCATTGCAGGAGTGCTTTCAGCATTGCTGCAGAGATTGAAGAGGTGGGGGGTCAGCCTGTTAGTGCTCAGACCATACGCCGCACTCTACATTAAATTGGTGTGCGTGGCTGTCACCCCAGGAGGAAGCCTCTTCTGAAGACGGTACACAAGACAGCCCGGAAATAGTTTGCTGAAGACATGTCAACAAAGCACATGGATTACTGGAACCATGTCCTACGGTCTGATGAGACGAAGATTAATTTGTTTGGTTCTGATGGTCTCAAGCATATGTGTCGGCGACCATGTGAGGAGTACAAAGACAAGTGTGTCATGCCTACAGTCAGGCATGGTGGTGGGGATGTCATGGTCTGAGGCTGCATGAGTGCTGCAGGTATTGGAGAATTACATTCCATTGAGGGAAACTTGAACTCCAACATGTACTGTGAAATACTGCAGCAGAGCATGATCCCCTCCCTACAGAGACTGGGCCGTAGGGCAGTGTTCCAGCGTGACAATGACCCCAAACACACCTCCAAGATGACCACTGCTTTACTGAGGAGGCTGAAGGTAAAGGTGATGGACTGGCCAAGCATGTCTCCAGACTTGAACCCAATAGAACATCTTTGGGGGATCCTCAAGCGGATGGTGGAGGTGCGTAGTCTCAAATATCTGGCAGCTCCGCAACGTTGTCATGGAGGTTCCAGTGGCAACCTGTGAAGCTCTGGTCAGCTCCATGCCCAGGAGAGTAAAGGCAGTTCTGGATAATAGTGGTGGCCACTCAAGGGTGTACTCACTTTTGTTGCCAAGGGTTTAGATATTAATGGCTATATTTTGAGTTATTTTGAGGGGGAAATAAATTAACTATCATATAAGCTGCACACAGACTACTTTTCATTGTGTCATTTTGTCAGTGTTGTCCCATGAAAAGAAAACTTAAATATCTGCACAAATGCGAGGGGTGTACTCACTTTAGTGATACACTGTATCATAGACCTTATAATGGTATTGGCGGGTCAGGCACTGCATCTGACATTCAAGTAGGGGGCCACCCACATCAAGAGGAGCTATTTCCAAACAGGCACGCAGTGATCTATCCACGGATTTCTGTTGAAAAAGTACGAAAGCTGTTCCACATAGAAACAGGAAGGATTGTCTCAGGAGTGATTAGTTCGAGGATTCAAGGTAATTATTATATTTTTTCGTACCATGTGTGCATTTTGAAACCAGTGAAAAAAAAATCAATGGGAGAAATTAGCCGCTACTGCATTGGTATCATAGTTCGCAATATTTACGTAAAATAAATGCTAATTGCACTTTTTTTTTGTTTTTTGTTTTTGCTTTCAACCAAGAATTGAGACTATGTCCATATCTATAAAGAATTCGGGGATTAAAGCATTTATTCACAAGAATTTTCACCGGCAGGGGTATCCAACGCACCTGAATTAAATGATCAGCTCATCAGCAAGCTCTGCAGGAGCTTGATAACGATCCTGATTATTTGAGTCAGGTTTTTCACCGGAGAAGCTCTTTGTCTGTGATTCCACTCGGTCAGCTTTGACGGCCTCGCCAAAATTGCAGGCCACCTCTTTATCGGCCCTGTGCCCCATGTCCCGTCAATACATTATGAAGTCTTTGGTAATATACTGGTATATGTATTTAGACAGAGGCAGCCGCTAGCTACATTCACTAACAGACTAGCATTATACTTCAACATATTTACGTAAAATAAATGCCAACTGCACGTTTTTTTTTTTTGCTCGTAACCAAGAATCGAGACCCTTTAATGTCCATATCTACATAGAATTCGGGGATTTAAGCATTTATTCACAAGAATTTTCCCCGGCAATGCTCTGTTTACATAAGGCGGCCGCGAGCTACATTCACTAACAGACTAGCATTGTACTTCGACATATTTACGTAAAATAAATGCCAACTGCACGTTTTTTTGCTTTTAACCAAGAATCGAGACCGTTTTACGTCCATATATATAAAGAATTCGGGGATTTAAGCATTAATTCACAAGAATTTTCACCGGCAGGGGTATCCAACGCACCTGAATTAAATGATCAGCTCATCAGCAAGCTCTGCAGGAGCTTGATAACGATCCTGATTATTTGAGTCAGGTGTGTTGGAGGAGGGATACATGGAAAACAAGCCGGATAGGGGCTCTCGAGGATTGGAGTTGGATACCCCTGCAATAAACGTCGAAAGTTTCCGTGTAAATGTTTTTTACTTTTAACTCCTTCACTGCCACCCAGGTATGTGTATAGTATTCACAGAGCATGTCTTGAGGTAGATAGCAGAAGTAATTTTTAAAACAACAATGGACGGCAATTAACATTAAAAGGTGAGAGAGATTGTTGACCTCGTACTTGTCCAAATCTTCTTTTTGTCTTAGTAGCATATATATTCAATTATTAATTTTTCCATTTAAATGGGGCAGTTCATCATCTCTATTTTGTTTCTTTTTTTCCTCTTTTTTATATAAAAATCAAAAACTGAAAATTCTTTATTTATTTATTAATGTTATCTTTTTTATTTTACTAAGTTTTCTTTTTAATGTTATTTATTTATTTTCAATTGGAAACAAAAAGGATTCAAATAAAAAACTTAATATATTTTTTTTCTGTTTTGGAGTTTTTTCATCATAAAGCACAAAAAAAATTAAACAACATTAAAATATTTTTTCATTTCTCTCATTTGAAAATATTTGTTTGAATGCATAATGTATATATTTAATTATTTTAAAAAACATTTTTTTTGAAAAGGGAATTTTTTTTAACCGTAATTCCCCAAATATATCACCCGTGTATAACGCGCACCCGAAATTTACCTGTAAAATCTTGGGAAAATTCTTTTACTCGTTTATAAAGCGCACCCTAATTTTAGCACCGTTTTCTGTGGTAAAATTGCTCACAGTATAATAATTTTCAGAAAGTAAGCAGTCAACATTTTGTTACCGGCATCCCCAAGGGGCCGCTGTCTCGTTTGAATATGACCGGCATTGCCAATTTAGCGTGGAAGAAGCGGGCGAGCGAAGGGGGCGAGAGAGAGCAGGTGTTGCAGAGAGTTGTGCGGAGAGCACGGTGTTAATGGTTCAATTTTTTTGTTAACTCATTTTCTATTTTTAATTGCTTCAGTGTCCCAAAAACGTATTTATATGTCTTTTGCGTTTTTTTTTTTTTTTTTTCACAATCGGCATCTATAGGTTCCCATGTATCTCAGCTAGAATGCACAAAGCTCAAAACCCATTTCAAAGCAATAAAATTGGCCACTGGAGGGCAGTAACGCATTTGGTAAGACCCTCAACCCTATTCAACGGCAACCAACGGCCAAGCCGCAAGCCGGGGAGAGGGCGGAAGACGACCGAATGGATGACAGGCGGCGGACAACCGAGCAGAACAACCGGTAAAACGCCCGGGATTCCAGGCGCCGGACGACCGTGCTGCTCGCGAGCAGAGCCCGCAGAGACTCAAAAAAAATCTTTTTGAAACAGGCGGCGATGAGGGAAAAGTTTAACCCGCTGTCGCGGCCAACACAAGGTCATCTTTCAGTTAGTTATGTCTAAATAAATTGTTACTTTGCTATCAAAAGCTCTATTTGTCTTGTTGTTTCTATTTTTTTGTCAAAGGAAAACATTATTCAGATGTCTGGGATGTAACTAAAGCAAAAAATAGCTGTGTTAAAGTCAAAGTTATGTTTGAAATGTATGGGTTCACAAAAAGCTCAATTTCTCCGGTTTTTCATCAGAAATGAAGGAAAAATGCTCAAACTAAGCTATTTTCTAATGCTGACTTCTAAAGAATGGGGAAATGGGAAATGGTGCTATACTTGTATAGCGGTTTTCTACCTCTCAAGGTACTCAAAGTGCTTTACATTACATTGCCATCTACCTACTGGTGACACAGCACCAGGAGCAATGTGGGGTTCAGTATCTTGCTCAAGGATACTTAGGCGAGTTCATCAGCGTGGAGAATCGAACCCACAACCTCTGGGTTGGGGGACAACTGCTCCACCACTGAGCCACACCATCCCCCAAAAGATATGAACTTACTTTTTTTCTGCTGAAAGAAGAGTCTAATCTTTCTTTTGGTGGGTTCCATGTTTATATAGCAATAGAACAGAATTTTCGGTGGGCCTTGCAAAATCAGTCAAAATCCAGTAAAACGGCTGGGAACAAAGGGCTTGGTCCGTTGAAAATGGCTGGGAGTGAATGAGTTAATTAAAGTATCCAGCCAAGCCATCCAACAACCCTAAGTGTTTTTACACACCTCACCACCTTCCTGAAGGAAGCACCGGACGAACCGACGACGAACAAGCACGTAAATCGCCGGCCCAGTCCCGACCACGGTCCAGAGTTGAAAGCACCACAACTTAGCAAAACTGGAAATTGGTAACAATTTATATGAATCGCCATATACGGTCTCTTCAAGACAACATGGCCGTGTCAATAAGCCAGCATGTTGCGATAACAAGGTAAAAAAATATATATGAAAAGTACAACAAAAGCATTTTAATTTTATTAGATGTGAAAAATATCATCATGAAAACAATTATTTCCAACATGAAAGTTGATTATTATATCACTGTCGTTCGGATCATGTAATATTGTGCTGGTCCATGCTGGCATTGGACCATGAATCATGATGAGTCTCCATGCCTGTACCTGTATATAACGTGCACCCATGATTTTACAAGTGCATTTTGGGGGGGGGGGGGGGGGGGGAGTGTGCGTTATATTTGGGGAATTACGGTAATTACATTTAACATTAAATTTAAAAAACGAATTCAATAAGAAACATAGTCGATGCACATGTTTTACTTTTGCAGGCCACACAAAATGACGTGGTAGGTCTGGTCTGGTCTGGCCCCTTGACTTGAGTTTGGCACCTCTTGCTTGCCATATTCAGAGTATGTCCTCTGATAGTTAATTTTTTTTGGGGGGGGTAATTCACTGTAACACCATTTAAAGGCAATAGACATCCAATCTATTTTGACCGGGAGGGCTAGCATTGGGTATTCAATCGCTGCTAGACCTCCCAGTCCCCAAAAAAATTGGACATCTTTTGCCGTGAGTGGCAGTCAAAAAGATGAATTCCTACTATTGTTATTATGATTGTTGTTGCTGCTATTATTAACATGATTTTATAACACATACAGTTTCCTAAAGGACTCATTGCATGTTGATTAAAATAGTTATTGCACGTTGTGTACTTGTACTACCAGGCAAACAATACAAAGAGTAGCGAGTGGACACAGCAAGCCCTCCCACTGCAGATGTACATTAATTCCAAGTGGGAGCATTAGAAATGCTGATCAGCTTGGCAGCACACGGTCTAAGCTTTCCTTTCAGCGTTTTGCTGTTGTCTACTTCAATCGTGTCAATGTGAGGGAGTCTTTTCAGAGGTATTCATGCATCTGCCTTCGGGCCACAATGCTTGCCACTTTATAAACTGTCAGCCTGCGTGCCTCGAGTATTTGCTTCACATTGTTTCCTTTTCTTGAATCAAGTCCGCACCCCCTCCCCGATAGCTGAAGCGCACACAAAAAAGAAAAGTTGAGATGGACAAAATGTTTGTCCCGTCCACACCTGTCCTTCATATGTGCAGTGCAATACATCCGTCGTTCCACAATTGGACGGAATTTTATATGTCATACATTTTTTTAAAATCTACAAGCAAAACAAAAAATAATCAGGCAAATTATCTCACTTTTAAATGTATGTAAAAGATCCAAGCTGGACATAAATGGAGTTAATGACATAATTTGCTATATGACACTTAATTACATCTGTAATAAGCATTCACTAACACCCATGATAGTGTCATGTCGTAATTATGATGGTCTTATGACAGTCTTAGGAGGGCCCTGTCAAATAAAGTGTTACCTATTAATCCAAATAAATCAACAAATAAACCGCAGGATTCAAAATGAAAGAGGAGGAATAGTCCGAAAATTTCGGTAAATTTCCAGATTTCCAACCCACTTTAAATGAGAGGGCTGGCAGCGAAGGATCCCTAAGAGCGTCTATTAGTTAAAGGCTAGGTTCATACCGCAGGACTTGATGCATGAATCCAATTTTTTCGTGTTTTTCCGACTCGAGTGACGCATTAACTTGACAGTTTGAATGGGAAAAGTCACACATAAGTGGACCATTTCAAATCCGATCTAGGTCACTTTCGTTTGTGGTTAAAATCCAATCTGAGCCACATTTTCCCAGAATGTGGCTGCGGTCTGAACTGTCAAGTCCCCCAAATCGGAATTCATGCAGCAATTACGTCAGCAAAAGAGCGAGAGAGGCAGGGCGCCACGGGCGCAGTGGTAGAGTAGTTGTCCCCCAACCCAGAGGTTGTGGGTTCGATTCTCTGCCCTGATGAACTCACCTAAGTATCCTTGAACAAGATACTGAACCCCACATTGCTGCGTCACCAGTAGGTAGATGGTGATGTAGTGTAAAGCGCTTTGAGCACCTTGAAAGGTGGAAGTGCAAGTATAACACCATTTACTAAGGGTGTTACGGTATGTGTATTTGTATTAAACCGTTTCGGTACGTGGTGCTCGGTTCGGAACGGAGGCGTACCGGGCGAGTTTCTGGCGTAATGTAACCCTTACTTTTCGAGGCTGTGAGTCGATTGGGTTACAGTTTCTTTGCGTAGGTTATATTTACTCCGTCTTCTCTACTATAATGAGGACCAACACGGTAGGACAGTATAACCCAGAAACGTCAACGGCGTGACAAGGTGGCCGCCGCGAGAACGCAGTGAAACGCGGGCGTTAAAGTCAAACAGCCAATGCACACCAATCGCAGTGCGGCCACGTGTTAGAGGCGTCCCAGAAGCGGCTCAACACGACTGTGAGTAGTGCTTGTCCATATGACATCATGCGTGCGGTCTCGATCTAAGTGCGCTGTGTGGTGAATGACACAAGCGCAGCATGTGAAGTAAAAGCTAAATTATTATCATATTAAGCAATGCATTGAACTAGGCATTAGAAGCCGATTCTTGTGCTCGCGATAGCCGAATTCTATTTCTACTATCGGTTCATTGAATATTTAATGGCTTAATGTTGTCGAATGGTAACTTTACTATCGATACATCTGTATCTCTCACCTGTAAAACCGGATATCCGGTTGTATCGGTTTATCGTTCTCAAGCTTAGTAAAAATACGGTTGATCCGGTCGATTTTCAAACTAATATGCAATCGTAACCCACTTTTTGAGTCCATCAGATCTCTTGAGTGGTAGATCGGGGTACAGTTGACTTGTCTTTGTTGATTTACTGCTGTCTTCTCTGCAATAATAATAACCAACACGGCCATGTGACATGTGTTCAATACAAAACCCTCCTACCACAACAAAACAAGTAGGAACTAATATTCACATAGGTACTAAAGTTATACAACATAAAATATACAATATAAATGAATACTACATCACATTTGTAAAATATAAACACATAATAAAATAAATAATAGCCCATTTAAATAAGATAAATTGAAATGAGCTAAAACAACTTTAATTAAATAATAAGAATAATACACAGATCTTGCTTACACAATTAAATTTATTAATTTTTGTGTGGCGCTTTAACTTGAGAAAATCCACCAATAAAGCTTTTGAAACCCTTCATAAGAAAAAAAAAATATTCATTGAGGCATTTCATTTGTAAAATACGTGTTAAAATCTTTGTCATTGGGATTGTTTTTCTCTATAGCACAGGACTTCTTTTTTCTTCTTTCTTTCAGAAAGAAGGCTGACCAATACGCGGGGTCTGAAAGGCAAATTGTTGTTGGATTATTTTTAAATACCCGCTACTTTTTGAGCAGAATTCTAGCTTTTTATAGGCTAATGTTCCTATTGTTGAAAGGTCTGTAATAAGCAACTAGCACATTTATATTTTGCATTTTGTTTTCTTACTGTACCGAAAATGAACCGAACCGTGACCTCAAAACCGAGGTACGTACCGAAACAAGATTTTTGTCTACCGTTACACCCTTACCATTTACCATATGCATTAGCGTCAGCGCCTAGCTTGAACGCGTTTTATAGGGGAGAGGCGGGCTTGACAACTGTCATAAAAAAATTTTTTAAATGTAGGGGAGGGGGTATAAACCTGAGATTGCTCGGTATTCTCTCTGAGCAATATTTCAAGATTGCTTACACGGCGGAGAGTCAGGCAAACTGTCCGTATGTGTGTGCGTCATGCTATCATGCATGCTATCAATCCATACAAACTTTGAATATAAGACTAAACGGGGATTATTTATGCCTGTTATTTGTGTCCTCTTTTTGGAAATCAAAATATAATCTCTCTAGAACAGGGGTCCCCACCCTTTTTGCACCACGGACCAGTGTGATTTGGGTCTTTTTTCACGGACCGGTGTTCTGTTAAAATTTTCACCCTTATAAAATTTTGCGCCCAAAGCTTTTGTGGCGGTGAAAAAAAGCCCTCTTTTATATTCAGTTGGACTCTCAATGTTATCCAACGGTGCTAAAAAAACTATTTACATCACAAACATACATGTGCAACTCGAAAATTGTGCAAATTAATGCTTAACGACACGGCGAAGTCGTTAAGTAAGAGAGCTGCGTGCAGTTGTTTTGTGCAGCTAACATGGCAAACGTAAGTTAACTCGTCTGCTCCCAAAAATGTATAAATACGTTCTATTTTTAATTATTTCATTGTCCCAAAGACGTGTTTATACGTCTTTTAGTTTTTTTTTTTTTCATAAGCGACATCTCTGGGTTCTGATTCAACTGAGCTCAATGCACAAAGCTGAAAATCAATTTTAAAGCAATAAAACTGGCCACTGGAGGGCAGTAGCGCATTTGGTAAGACCCGCAACCCGATTCAACAGCAACGAACTAAAGAAAGGAATATGGCCTCTTCCCCGGAAAACCCAGAGGTGGTAAAAATGACCCAAGTGCTTTTGAATTGGCAAGTCGTTGTTGGACAGACAACAGCCGTTCATATGGAAATGCAACCACTAGACATATACAGTTGTGGTCAAAAGTTTACATACACTTGTGAAGAACATAATGTCATGGCTCTCTTGAGTTTCCAGTTATTTCTACAACTCTGATTTTTCTCTGATAGAGTGATTGGAACAGATACTTCTTTGTCACAAAAAAACATTCATGAAGTTTGGTTCTTTTATGACTTTATTATGGGTGAACAGAAAAAAGTGATCAAATCTGCTGTCAAAAATATACATACAGCAGCGCTAATATTTGGTAACATGTCCCTTGGCCATTTTCGCTTCAATTAGGTGCTTTTGGTAGCCATCCACAAGCTTCTGGCAAGCTTCTGGTTGAATCTTTGACCACTCCTCTTGACAGAATTGGTGCAGTTCAGTTAAATTTGATGGCTTTCTGACATGGACTTGTTTCTTCAGCATTGTCCACAAGTTCTCAATGGGGTTTAAGTCAGGACTTTGGGAAGGTCATTCAAAAACCTTAATTCTAGCCTGATTTAGCCATTCCATTACCACTTTTGATGTATGTTTGGGGTCATTGTTCTGTTGGAACACCCAACTGCGCCCAAGACCCAATTTTCGGGCTGATGACGTTAGGTTATCTTGAAGAATTTTAAGGTAATCCTCCTTCTTCATTATCCCATTTACTCTCTGTAAAGCACCAGTTCCATTGGCAGCAAAACAGCCCCACAGCATAATACTACCACCACCGTGCTTGACGGTAGGCATGGTGTACTTCGGGTTAAAGGCCTCACCTTTTCTCCTCCAAACATATTGCTGGGCATTGTGGCCAAACAGCTCGATTTTTGTTTCGTCTGACCACAGAACTTTCCTCCAGAAGGTCTTATCTTTGTCCATGTGATCAGCAGCAAACTTCAGTCGAGCCTTAAGGTGCCGCTTTTGGAGCAAGGGCTTCCTTCTTGCATGGCAGCCTCTCAGTCCATGGAGATGCAAAACACGCTTGACTGTGGACACTGACACCTGTGTTCCAGCAGCTTCTAATTCTTGGCAGATCTGCTTTTTGGTGATTCTCGGTTGAATCTTCACCCTCCTGACCAATTTTCTCTCAGCAGCAGGTGATAGCTTGCGTTTTCTTCCTGATCGTGGCAGTGACAAAACAGTGCCATGCACTTTATACTTACAAACAATTGTTTGCACTGTTGCTCTTGGGACCTGCAGCTGCTTTGAAATAGCTCCAAGTGACTTTCCTGACTTGTTCACGTCAATGATTGTTCAAGTCAATAATCACTCACAAGAAATTGCTAATTCTTGTTGCTGTATGTATATTTTTGACCCAGCAGATTTGGTCACTTTTTCTGTTAACCCATAATAAAGTCATAAAAGAACCAAACTTCATGAATGTTTTTTGTGACAAAGAAGTATCTTTTCCAATCACACTATCGGAGAAAAATCAGAGTTGTAGAAATAACTGGAAACTCAAGAGAGCCATGACATTATGTTCTTCACAAGTGTATGTAAACTTTTGACCACAACTGTATTAACTTCAGACACAATGACCACAATCCATACTCCATGCCCCTGATTCAGTCCTTCTAAACTATAGACACAATTCCTGCTTTACACTCAAATTGCAGTTTTAAAACGTTTTTTCTTCTTCTTTAAAACAATGTACACATTCGGGCCATTCTTTCTGTCGTTATGTGTGGAGTGTAGGAGAAGTGAATTAAAAAATGTGTAAAAAGTGTCAAACTTCATGAATAAAAGTAATTAAATAAATGTAGCTTGACTTGAACTGACACAAACTATCACATGAGTCACGGAGGAAAGGCCAAGTCGGCCTCTGCTGGGTTTTCTAGGGCACACGCCAAAGTTAATTTGGCCAGAATGCAGTCGTTGAAAAATTATTATGTCTGTGCGGCCCGGTAGCAAATGCGCCACGGACCGGTAGCGATCCGCGGCCCGGCGGTTGGGGACCCCTGCTCTAGAATGACGTTGAGCCAGCATTCGTTTTGATTCTCCTGCGCATGAGGGTCAGTTTGCTCAGCGCATCACTGACTCAATGGACAAAGTCAGTCTGAACGGGCATGCCAAAAAACACATATGGCAAAAAATCTGAATTGTACATTAAGACCTGCGGTATGAACCTAACCAAAGTGAATTGGACTTCTGTCAGCATCAATGGCACTAAAATAAATAAAGTATGTAAAACAACAAAGCTACTATATTTTACATTAGCAATTCATGACATGATGTAGAAATGGGAAATAAATTTAGTGGTGAAAAGACTGAAATCATTTTTTTTTTGCCAGAAAGTCTATTCTCCATCTCCTATCCCGCAGCGATGGCAAAAGAGTAGACGAGACGGAACAGAAAAGTCCCCGAATGTTGTCTAGCGGGCTCACTAAAGGTAATTTCATTGGATGAAAGTGGATTCCTCCCCTGCTGTATTTGAAGCTCACGTTCAAGCCAAGTCACCTCTTTGAAGTGTTCGCTATTAAAAGCCAACATGGTGTTTTACTGGCAGCGAAGAGCGAATATTACAAAAGATGTAAAACAATGTCCTGTAGGAGGACAAATATGGGAAGATGTACGATTTGAGCTCTTGGATGGAAGAATTATCCAGGGTTCAATTAATAAAGAGTGAACTTTTCATTCACTTTGCTATATTGTTGTGTGATTTTCTCTCATTGCCATTGTGCTGCAAGGCTGTTAATGGGATCCCCAAAGCCGGTGACACCCCTCAAGTCCACTTTGCCTGTTCACTCTTTGTTCGCCGGCCCTTTTGTTGCCCGATCAGCCTCCCATCGGGTCGCCGGACAAGATTCATGGCATTTGTCGGCCAAATGAAAGGAGGATTACGGGATGGCTTGTGAACAGGGTGGATTCGCCTGAACGCCCCCTTTTTCCTCAAGCGTTGCAGCTCCCGATTGTAAATATTTGTTTTACTAAAAGACATCCCAGATAAGGACAAATGAAGACAACAATGAAAGGTCTTCAACAAGTGGCTCAGCTTTTTATAGTCAATTCGGATGTTTCGCACGCAATTCTGAAAGGATCTTATTATTAACAGTTATATTATTGTGAAATGTCCCTAAGAAATTAGGAGAGCTGGCAGAGAATGATTGTGTTTCATTGCCGTTGACTGTGATAGTCATCCAATCCATTTTGCCTGAAAGGTTCAGGGTATTTTTTATTTTTTTAAATTAAGAATAAATAGGGCGGAAAACACAGACAAGGCTGAAAAAGCGTGTGTTTGATAGAACAATATGTCTATATGCTGCCATAGCAGATCCATAACGCATTAAGCCAACAAACTATTTTTAATTTGTCTGTTTTAACCTGGAGACCCCCGTTTACAGACCGCTTTTGTTTCAACCCAGCCATAAAAAGAGGGTAAGAAATTATATTTATTATTCAAAATGTCTGTCATTTTTAGCTTAGAATCATTAATTAATGTCTAAAAATTTGTTAAAAAGAAAAAAAACGACTTTAAAATATAATTCACTTGCATATTTTAAACTTTTAAACAAATTACGTCACTATTTAAAAAAATGGCGTCTGTAAATAAGTTACGGATATCTACCTCATAACTATCACTTACTTGTATTTTTTTCATTACCGTCGCATTTCCCCCAATATTTTAGATGACATTCAATCCAAACAAAGAAAAATTGAAAAGAAAAACAAGTATAAAAGGGTAAATATATGAAAAGAACATCTCGACCATTCCTTGATGTCTGCGAATTCTGCATCGCCACACTTGTTATATTACCATGTTTCACCCATAAAATCCCCCCAAAATCTGGCTGTGGCCATTCACATCTGCTGTGTGTTATGGTACACTCTACACAATTGAATCTGTTCAGACTCAGAAGAAGCAGACAAAAGGCTTAATGTCTTTATTGGTAGCTAAATATCCGTTAAATATTAATTGAAATAATTAACTATCAGTGGGTTAATTTTGAGTTAAATAGTTAATTGGCCCAGCTTTAATCATATCATGTCATCCCTTTGAGGGTTGCCAAATAGTGTTCCATTCATTACATAATAATTCAAACATGAGAATATGAATGGGTCCCTTTTTTGTCAGTTGAGAGGTACCAAAAAGTCATACCAATTTAATAGCCGCCAGTAAAGTTTATCCTGTAAACAAATAAGTGTCTTTCTTATGTCATTTGCTGCCATTAACAGTGATGGACGTCCAATCCAATTTGACTGGGTGCTGGCAGTGATCGAACGATCGAGCAGTGAAACATGATCACTCCATGCCAGCTTATCTATCACTGTCGATGGACATGTATGAGTTAACACAGACACTTTGTCATGGAAATTTTCCAGTAGCAACCACTTGATTCCTTTATTATAGAGCAGTGGTTCTAAACTGGGGTTCGATCGAACCCTAGGAGTTTGGTAAGCAAGACTCAGAGGTTCGGTGAAGGTTAAAAAATGCAGAGCCCTATTTTGTACTCTGACTAAATCTAAGCAAAGTTGCATTTTGGACCAGGTTTGCCCTCAATTTACAGGCTTTATTCCATTTCTTTCAAATGCTAGCCCTCTATCTAATGGGGGGAGAAATCTGTTTGCTCAGTGGAAGGTTGACTGCCACTTGGTATGAAGAAGTATAACAGACCTACAGAAATTGTGAACTGCGTAGATAATGAAGGGATTAATATATTTTCTCATATTTACTGTTTCACTGTTTGTATTAATCTAACAAACCCAATATAAAATAGCATTTATATAATAGTTAAAAAAAAAAAGCAGAATATATTTCCTATTATTAGCAGTTGGACTTGAAATGATTAGAATTTGCAGCGCCAAGACAACGGGCAGATAAGGGCACAACAGATACAGGACGCCTTATGACCAGCTGAATGCAGCTGACTGAACAAGATTGACGCTGAGAAGCAGGTGATAGGTAAGACATCTACAAGCCCACGTCTGCACCACCAAATCCCGCAACCAACTCTTCTGGACAGTCCAGAACAAATGATGGGACATCTTGTCTTGCCACAAGGAACATCTGCACCCGCGACCAGGAAGTGAATACTCAGCACTCACGTGGCGCTGAGGATGGCAAAATCCTTAACTCTCGTTGCCCTGACAACAGTAACGCCCGAATTCTCCTGTCCAACAGACAATAATCCTAAACAACGCCCAAACACACGCTTCTTCCCGACCACCGGACCACAGCCGTCCTCATCAAAGCCTTTAAAAGACTGAATGTTTAAGTAATCGTTGTCATTTTTCTCGGGAATCTTTTGCTGACTTGTGATATGGTGACCCTGAATCCAGTTGCCTCCTCGCCCGGGTCTCTCTGTGCTGTTTGTTTGCTGAATAAATTGAATAAATTGTCAACTTGTGTTTCGAAGCCTTTTACTAGCTTTTAAAATGGAGTCAGTACAAGGGGTTAAGACTAAGGTGAACGCGCAGGGAGTTTGGCCTTTTGGCCGGGTTGTCGGGTATCCGCCGGCCCGGGTCGTTGGAATTGCCCTAGCACGGTTCCAGCGGTTCGGCTGGCGTGATTCCGGCAATCTGGGTAAAAGGTCAGATTCCTTCAATAATTAAAAAAAACAAAAAACTTTTGCGTCATTTTACGCCATGAAAATAGGATGCGATGAAAGGATGCAACAATAAAATGAGAATGTAGACATGAAAAAACTCGGGCTGTCAAAATTATCACGTTAACGGGCAGTAATTAATTTTTTTGATTAATTAATAAGATATTTGACTCAATTAACGCACATGCCCCGCTCAAACAGATTAAAATGACAGCACAAATTCATGCCCACTTGTTACTTGTGTTTTTTGTCTCCCTCTGCTGGCGCTTTGGTGTGACTGAATTTATGAGTTTAAGCACAATGAGCATTGTGTAATTATTGACATCAACAATGGTGAGCTACTAGTTTATTTTTTGATTGAAAATTTTACAAATTTTATTAAAACAAAAACATTAAGAGGGGTTTTAATATAAAATTTCGATAACTTGTACTAACATTTATCTTTTAAGAACTACAAGTCTTTCTATCAATGGATCGCTTTAACAGAATGTTAATGTTAATGCCATCTTGATTTATTGTTATAATAAACAAATACAGTACTTATGTACTTGTGTCTTATCTTTCCATTCCAATAATAATATACAGAAAAATATGGCATATTTTATCGATGTTTTGAATTGCGATTAATTACGATTAATTTTTAAGCTGTGATTAACTAGGTTAAAAATTTTAATCGTTTGACAGCCCTAGAAAAAACAAAAATAGGAACAATGTGAAATGAGTTTCATTTCATTTTCCAACATGAAAATCAACAGCAAAAGGCAACATTATTTGTAGTACGTTTGAAATCGAAGAAATTCGAACAGGAATTTAATTAGTTGTATAGAGTTCATTTTGCCTACACTTATATATTCGTCAAACCCTTTCTTTTATCCCAGGCAATAGTAGGTAGTTTTATTTACCTGACATGTTTCAGCGGGCACTTCCGCCTTCAACGAAGGCGGAAGTGCCCGCTAGGTTTTGAATTTGTTTAAAAAAAGGCTTTATTATGAAAATTCCAAAGAGCTCTATAAATGCACTTATAAAACTTGTAGGGTTCGGTACCTTTAGTAAGGTAAAGAACCACTGTTATAGAGTGAAACCTATTTAAAATGATTCATTACGGGAATATATCGATAACCTATTGAGATACATAGTATAACGATGTAGCAATATATTGTCACTCTTAATTCACTGAAATGAAGCTTCAGTCATACATACAGTGCCTTGCAAAAGTATTCGGCCCCCTTGAACCTTGCAACCTTTCGCCACATTTCAGGCTTCAAACATAAAGATATAAAATTTTCATTTTTTGTCAAGAATCAACAACAAGTGGGACATAATCGTGAAGTGGAACAAAATTTATTGGATAATTTAAACTTTTTTAACAAATAAAAAACTGAAAAGTGGGGCGTGCAATATTATTCGGCCCCCTTGCGTGAATACTTTGTAGCGCCACCTTTTGCTCCAATTACAGCTGCAAGTCGCTTGGGGTATGTTTCTATCAGTTTTGCACATGGAGAGACTGACATTCTTGCCCATTCTTCCATGCAAAACAGCTCGAGCTCAGTGAGGTTGGATGGAGAGTGTTTGTGAACAGCAGTCTTCAGCTCTTTCCACAGATTCTCGATTGGATTCTTGGCCATTCTAACACCTGGATACGTTTATTTTTCAACCATTCCATTGTAGATTTGGCTTTATGTTATGTTTTGGATCATTGTCCTGTTGGAAGATAAATCTCCGTCCCAGTCTCAGGTCTTGTGCAGATACCAACAGGTTTTCTTCCAGAATGTTCCTGTATTTGGCTGCATCCATCTTCCCGTCAATTTTAACCATCTTCCCTGTCCCTGCTGAAAAAAAAGTAGGCCCAAACCATGATGCTGCCACCACCATGTTTGACAGTGGGGATGGTGTGTTCAGGGTAATGAGCTGTGTTGCTTTTACGCCAAACATATCGTTTTGCATTGTGGCCAAAAAGTTCAATTTTGGTTTCATCTGACCAGAGCACCTTCTTCCACATGTTTGGTGTGTCTCCCAGGTGGCTTGTGGCAAACTTTAAACGAGACTTTTTATGGATATCTTTGAGAAATGGCTTTCTTCTTGCCACTCTTCCATAAAGGCCAGATTTGTGCAGTGTACGACTGATTGTTGTCCTATGGACAGACTCTCCCACCTCAGCTGTAGATCTCTGCAGTTCATCCAGAGCGATCATGGGCCTCTTGGCTGCATCTCTGATCAGTTTTCTCCTTGTTTGAGAAGAAAGTTTGGAAGGACGGCCGGGTCTTGGTAGATTTGCAGTGGACTGATGCTCCTTCCATTTCAATATGATGGCTTGCACAGTGCTCCTTGAGATGTTTAAAGCTTGGGAAATCTTTTTGTATCCAAATCCGGCTTTAAACTTCTCCACAACAGTATCTCGGACCTGCCTGGTGTGTTCCTTGGTTTTGATAATGCTCTCTGCACTTTAAACAGAACCCTGAGACTATCACAGAGCAGGTGCATTTATACGGAGACTTGATTACACACAGGTGGATTCTATTTATCATCATCGGTCATTTAGGACAACATTGGATCATTCGGAGATCCTCACTGAACTTCTGGAGTGAGTTTGCTGCACTGAAAGTAAAGGGGCCGAATAATATTGCACGCCCCACTTTTCAGTTTTTTATTTGTTAAAAAAGTTTAAATTATCCAATAAAAGTTGTTCCACTTCACGATTGTGTCCCACTTGTTGTTGATTCTTGACAAAAAAAATAAATTTCATATCTTTATGTTTGAAGCCTGAAATGTGACGAAAGGTTGCAAGATTCAAGGGGGCCGAATACTTTTGCAAGGCACTGTATAAAATTCAACATAAACGAGACCTTTCATTGGAGAAGAAGGAACACAGAAAAGCACATAGACTGTAGGAGTGTGTGTGATAAAACAACAAGCATTTATGTCTGCCCTGATCATAAATGCTAGCCTCTTGTAGCATGAATTTCATTTACTTTCAACCACTATAAACTAAACAAATGTGACTGCAACAACTACAAATCGACACTTACATATCACCTCCTGTCCTATACTTACAGTCAGGGGTGAAAGTGGCTAGAATTTCTTGCTGGAACTCCCCAACGTGAAGGTCACCACAGAGTCAAAAATTTTATTTATTTCATTTTTTTGGGGGGGGGGGGGGGGGGGGGTCGCATCAAACCTCTTAAACTACTGAAATGCAAAGAAAACTATTTTAGCACAGTTACTTCTGCAACACATACAAAAACTGATTTTCGTTCAAAATTGTATTTTTTTCAATGATTTGCTAAATAAAAGCAAACAAAAACAGCAATAACCCCAACCTCCATCTCCAAATTTTTATTTTCCCTCATTTCCTCACACACAAATTGCCAAATCTCAATTTTAACTACTTAAGAACATAGGATGTACATTAAAATTGAAGTAATGTAAAGTGATGTAAACATTTCCTTTTTTTTTTTTTTAATAATAAAGATATAAGTAACATACATTCAGAAAAATAAGTACAAATGACTTATATCATGCAGAGTGCAACGGAATGTATTTTGAAGATCGCACAAACATTGACTTTTTTAAATTATAAGGAAATGAATAAGTAGCCTAACATAAATGAACAAATATGTCTAAAGTGCACATTGACAGCTAAGGTGTTCTGAACTTCCCAATCAGAGCAAATAAAACTAATTATGATAAATAAGCCTCCTCAACTCTTTCGTTGCTCTTAAAGATTTGATCCATTTTATGTTGCATTGCCCTTTTTTTATCGCATCAATTCAACAACCTGAACCAATAAGAGCTAACTATCTCTGCTGATCACATGTCAGTATGTCAGCCAATTGAACGGATAAACGAGTCCAGGCGTTTTGCTTTGCTGCGTGCATTCGCACATTGACGTGACTCATCATTTTCCGACTCGGATAACTGCAGCAGCTGGGGAAACCTCCATGCCGTCCGTGGAATACAATAAATAATAAATATTGGTGGAAACGGATTACGCTACACAAGCACTTCATTGCGCTTGTTGTTAACACCTGTGTATGTAAATCTGATGTTGGTAGATTGTTTTCTTCTTGGAGATGGAATGCATGTGTGGCATCTTAGCTTTTTTTTTGTTTGTTTTTGACAGTTGCTGTTATATTCTCGGAATCAAAGCAGCGTTTACAGGAACAGCATTCCGGCTCTGCGTTCTTGCCCTGAATCTTATACCGGAACTGCGTTCCTGACCGTTCTGGCCCACTTTCACCCCTGCTTACAGTACATTTCAATAGTCTCACTTCTGACAGTAAAAGAAAAAGCATTGATAAATTTCGAAAACATTAAGTGTATGATGTTGAAGGACAGGTCCTTTCAGATAGGCCTTTTAAATGGAACTAGTTCAACAAAAATGAGATATAATCAAAATTCCCCTTAAATTTTTTTTAGCGTCATTGTAAGATTTCAACATGTCCAAATGGAACGCTCTGCTGGATATTTCTGATATACTTTTGAATAGTGAAGCAAAAAGCTTCAAGCGCGCACATGCATGCGTGCGCGTGTGTTTATTTAAATGTCCCTATTTCTTTGGTGTGAGACAGCAAGGGGGGAAAGGGGAGGTTAATCCTAGTTCAATACTCTGACGCACAGCCCAGGATCGAGCCTGTGACAATTGTGTTATCTCCAGCCAACATTTGGGTTCCCCCACAATTCCAAACCAGAAGAATAGCTGAGAGAGAGTGCATATGGAGTGGAGGAAGCGCAGATGCCCGGGGAAACGTGCTATCAATAGCTGCAGTACAACGGCCTCTAGACTGTCACTGCAGACGGCCGCCACAATGGATACTTTAGAGTCTTCAATGAATTTAACGCCCGCACACCGGGCGATTGACCCTTGCTCAGAAACCAACACGCTTTGACAGAAAAACTGTGATCTCTGTTGTTCTCACGGAAAAACAATTTGTATAACACTTTGTACTAGGCCTGCACAATATATCGTTTGAACTTCGCCATAGCAATGTATGCATGCGCAATAGTCCCATCGCAGGATGTGCAATTGTTTTTTTTTTTTTTTTTTTTGTAAGGTTAACTTTTGTTTTTCTTCATAAAAGCAGCAATTATGCAGAGACATGACTTCCTGGATCAATTTTATATACATATAATCTTCATCATTCACTGATAAACCCCCTTAGCCTGGATTAAACTTTATTATGTGAATACTAGGGATGTCCCGATAGCATATTTTTTCACCCGAGTCCGAGTCACCTGATTTTGAGAATGTGCCAATACAGCATTGGAAGTCTCAATCTGTTATGTGTATCGGCAGGTTTTTTTGCTCTGACGCTCACGCTGCTGAGAATAGCCTCTCACTTACACAACTGAGGAGTGGCCACAACACACTTCTGACTGTGTACCAAGCTTAATGATGATTCCCCACATGTGTGCCTTTGATTATACAGCTACCGAGGTGTCTCTGGCCAGATCAAAGCTACAAACCTGTCAATCATTGTTAGCAAAAGCCAGCTGCACTGGTGACCCAGGAAAACAGTTTGTTCGTGCTGCTTTTCAGGAAGGAACGTTAGAGGCTGTATGAGCATGAAGCAGAAAAACATAAATAAGTATTGGCCCGACCATAAGACGGTGTTTTTTGCATTGAAATAAACTGAAAAAGTGGGGGTCGTCTTATATTCGCGGTCTAAACGTTATACCCATTCGCGACGCTAGATGGTGCCAGCAGGGCCGGCCCAGGCCATTTGGGGGCCCTAAGCAAAATAATGCCAAGGGGCCCATATTTTTGGCCCAACATTTCGTCACAGTGTACTGTGAAACCCATACATGCAATCCAACCCATACGTCCATATTTTGTATATTAATCCGATTTTTCGTTTCTCTGCTCCAGAAGGATAAATTCTCTTCAACATATTCGGGCATCTCTGGGGTGGCGTGGCTCAGTGGTAGAGTAATTGTCCCCCAACCCAGAGGTTGTGGGTTCGATTCTCCGCCCTGATGAACACGTCTAAGTGTCCTTGAGCAAGACACTGAACCCCACATTGCTCCTGGTGCTGCGTCACCAGTAGGTGGATGGTGAGATAGTGTAAAGCGCTTTGAGTGCCTAGAAAGGTGGAAAAGCGCTATATAAGTGTAACACCATTTACCATCTATTTTCCAAGCAAGTTTGAGCACCAATCATCGTGAAGCAGTTTCAACGTCACTCCCCAGGTTGCCAGATTGTAATGACAAGAAAATGGATGTTTGCATAGATAAACGGCAATGCGCGCCATATTATTCATGATGCTCTATTAACAACGTATAAAATGAGGTTGCCAGATTGGGGGCCCCCTAGTGGTCAGGGGCCCTAAGCAGCTACATAGTCTGCGTATAGGCTGGGCCGGCCTTGGGTGCCAGATATCATTTAAGCGATGTTCTGTCAAGACAGATCTCAGTTACTCTCAAGTTTAACCAGTTTGCATTTTTTTATTGCAATTTTTTTCCTTATTCAAATTTGTTTCAAGACAGTTACAGTTAGACTTCACTTTGATGGTTAATGCAGTTATTGCAATTTTGTTGTTTTACCACAATAGATTGGTTTATTAACATTTCAAAAACCAGAAGCCATTCATTTACGAATGTGATTGCACTTTACTTAACATATTTAAATGTTCTGACATTAAGATTTGAATGAGGCAAAATAACATGCTTTTTCTCTCAAATATATTGTTATAATCATTGATGTGCTGTAATTATTTTCTGTCTAAAAATTAATTTGGTGCTCAAAAAGTCTTTTTTCAAACTTGAGTCTTGAAAAAGAGGGTGTCGTCTTATAATCACCGTCTTATATTCGGGCCAATACGGTATATCTTAATTAAAAACTCGATCCTTTTCACCCAATTCCGATCGTATTAAAAATGGCACGATCAGTCCAATTTTCGATCATGTGATCGGATCGGGACATCTATAATGAATACAATGTGGTCATAGTGGGTTAACCAAAGTCTTCCCAAATAGGTGAAAATTCTTGGAGTTTTAATATCGCAATATATTGCAACCCCCCCCCCCCCCCCAAAAAAAAATTGCGATGTGAGTTTTTTCCAATATCGTTCAGCCCTACTTTGTATTTGTGTTATATTTACTAGATCATAACGTGATTGTAAAGAAA
This sequence comes from Corythoichthys intestinalis, assembly GCF_030265065.1. Taxonomy (NCBI): domain Eukaryota; kingdom Metazoa; phylum Chordata; class Actinopteri; order Syngnathiformes; family Syngnathidae; genus Corythoichthys; species Corythoichthys intestinalis. The sequence goes on along the minus strand of NC_080396.1, from coordinate 20,839,918 downwards.
GAAACAGGTCTCCCAGGCCATTGTAGTTAAAAATTGAGAGAAAATGGCATAAACAAAGTGTGGTCTGGTATAAGGAGTCCTCATTCAAAATTTTAGGGATAATAATATACAGTGATCCCTCGCTACTTCCCGCTTTAAACTTCGTGCTCTCAGTCCATCGCGGATTTTTTTTTTTCAATTAAAAAAAATACAGATGAGTTGTCCCGAACCAATCACGTACTCTCACTCTCCTTCCCTCCCTCTCCCTGCTCTTTGTTGCTCATGAAGTGCTCTGGAGTTGCTTATTAAAGTTAACAATAATTGACAGACGTTTAATGTTTGATCTTGCCACAGATGCCTGGAACCCGAAGCTTCAAAGTGCCGCATGCGTCAATCATCGTTTAACCTGTTAAACAGTTGCTGTGGCAACTCACTGGGTGTAAATGAGGAGCTTGAGTGGATTTTAGTGGACTCACTCAATGAAGCATTTAAAAAAGACAAGCATTTTTTACCAGGTCATCAGTTCATCAGGTCATAATTTGCACATCTTTGAAGGCATCAATAATGCTGAAAAGTATTTTAAAAAATTCTCCCATGCAAGCAACATATATTTCATTTTTGAAAATGGGTTGCATATTAAGAACCAAAAATACGACAACAGAGGCATGGATTCAAGAATAGTGAAAACTTCAAGAAACACTAAAATAATGCATCAAGCAAGAATAGGAAAGAATTCAATCGGCTTCAACAAGCTTCAACACTTAAAATACGTGACATTCCATGAGTTGTGGTAATGTAACGGTGTTTAAGCGATTCACAATTATGGGTAAAACAGAATCGTAACGTCAATTACTATTCTTCTTCACCAAAAAGACAAAGTAAGGTTTGGCTAGAAGTATGTAAAGAACATAGAAATAATCAAGATAGCAAACTGGAAAGATCACTGTCTCGACTGTTGTGAATGGGCAGTGGCGGTTCTAGGATTTTTCTGAAACAAGGGCCAAGAAGGGGCCCCATATAATCCTCAAGAGCCAAGTGTCGTTGCCATCTTTGTTCAGTGTTTGTTTTGATTAACAAGACAATACACAAATTATACTGCATGAGGCGCTAAAAACACCTACAACTACTACTGGTAAAAACCAGTCAAGTTTGTAATAATTGACATTTAATCATACTGTGTGCAAGTAAAATGAGACATAGAACAATAAATGTAATCACTTTTCTGAAAAAAAAAAACATTTTAAAAACGATTCTGAAAAAAAATAGCATTAGTACTTAAAGCAACACTAGGTAACTTTTCAGTTTTAGTCGATTTTAGCGACGCTGGTGGACAAAAGCGGTAGTGTTTTGCCTTAAGGAAGACTGCGTTTCCCATAAGGAAAAGTGCTGCGTTTTCCATGAGGACTAGCGCACACCCGAACAGTTTCGAAAAATCATCAATGAATCAACAATCAATCTACTGGTCAACTGCAGAAGTATTAAACAACATTTCTAAAGTAATATGGTAATGAATCCAGTTGTGGATAAACAATAGCATATGACGGTTAGCAAACATGTTGCTTAGGGGGAGTTTATATGGCGACTTTGCGACACCAAGACGCAATGATTTTGTTGCGGAATGGCATCGCCTTTAAATGCTGTCAGCTAAAATGGAAGGCAAAGATGCAAACCTTTGATTCCGGGCTCCAAAGCGGAAGAATTCGATTGCGGGGCTTTAATAACATTAAAACATTAATAACATTAAAATATTTAACGCATTTAACACATGTGCGGATCGACTCACTCATGCATTGCCGCAAACAGACTACAATGGCGACGTTTTATGTATATTGAGAGCTAAGAGGCAGAGACAAGCAAGTGGAGTGGACACAAGCATTCATTGGGGCCGCGCTATTTATTGTCATAAGCTTTGGCATCTGTACCACAACAATTATAACTATAGTGAGCGACGTGGGGAAGAATGACAGAAGATAATCTTTTTCTTAACACCCTGTATTGAACATAACGCAGAGAAGATATACCATTTGCAGCCGCCACTGGCAGTCATGGTTGCCCAGCTTCCCATCATGCATTTGAGCGGAAGAGTTAAGTCGCTACAGTATCATTTACTGAAAGCACAACAAAAATAATATTCCTATCGCTCAAAAATATTAATGTTCACAAAAAGAAAAGCGCTCAATGCAAAGAGAACTGACATTTCCAATCAAAATAGCTATGCAAAATAATACTTAATACAGACTTTGGTCAAACTCTATTCAAACTTTTCGTTTAGCTCAACAAATACACTAGATGGCAATATTTAGTCACAATATACACACTATCAGAGGTCTCGTACGTTGTAAAGTCAACACTCAAATGAACGTAAGGTACAATGAACCCGGACACTACGGCGTCAGTCGAGGGGCAAAACGCGCTAGAAAAACTTGGCTAGATCTCTAATTAATTTAAAACTTGCCCTTGACACCTTGTTGTGTATTTCAATCACTATCTTCCACAATGGCGAGCTATTAGTTTATTTTTTGACTGAAAATTTTACAAATTTTATTAAAACTATAACATACAGAGGGGTTTGAATATAAAATTACTGTAACTTGTACTCACACTTATCTTTTAAGAATTACAAGTCTCTCTATCCGTGGATCCCTTTCACAGAAAGACTGTTAATAATGTTAATGCCATCTTGTGGATTTATTGTTATAATAAACAAATACAGTACTTATGTACAGTATGTTGAATGTACAGTATATATCCGTCTTGTCTTATCTTTCCATTCCAACAATAATTTACAGAAAAATCTGGCATATTTTAGAGATAGTTTGAATTGTGATTTAAATGTTAATCGTTTGACAGCCCTAATTTATTGTTTTCATAATATCTTTAATTGTTAATGTTTCCATTTTTGTGCCTTTGGAGCGAAGAAAAATGCCATTGCTTGGAGTGGGCGGGTATGTTGTCTTCCTGGCTGAGGAGGTTGTTGGTGTCAAAGTGCATCATTGGCTGTCGCTGTGTAAATCCTGCCAACGAGTTAAAGCTGGGCCAATGTTTATTCTGTATATCCTGTTAGCCTTTCTTTTTTTCCTCCTTAGACCAAACTTTTTGTCTGTTTTGTTGCTCTGCCATCTTTGCAGCATTCGCGCGACTTCCAGCTTTATAATGAACGACCCTCTTCAAAGTTAATTAGTGCCAGTGAAAGTGATACAGACCCCTTCAAGATATAAAAGGGGTGTCAGTCAACACACGCAAAAAAAAAATCCCTGAATCAAACTATTTTTTAATTCGCTGAAGTTCTTTTATTAGTTATGCTTCAATTGTATTTAACTTAAAAGTACGTCCTTAATTTATCTGTTTGCTTTCATACATTTATTTAACCACAATATAACTTTTTAATATTTACCAGCGGTGTTAATGTTCAAAATTTACCATGGCCTAAAATAATATAAAACAAAACCACTATCTCAATTCCCAAAAAATGATTTTTTAAAATTAAAATTTAAGCTTTTCATAGTACAGTTTTATCATTGTCAGTGATTATTATTATTAGAGATGTCCCGATCGATGCCGATCGATGCCGATCGATGCCGATCGATCGGGTCCGATCACGCAATTAATGCATGCGTTGCACGACCCACTCACGCATTGTCGCGCTCAATCTGTAATGGTGCCGTTTTACCTATATAGAGATAAAAGGCAGCGTAAAATGAGTAGAGTGAATTTTGGCAGCCTTTGGAGCCTTTTTTTAATTGGCTAAAGCCTTATAATCCCTCTTTCTATGATTAAAAATATCATGGGAAACAATGTGGAAAAGCAAGGTGGCATTTGATCTTTGTCTTAACACCTAATGTTATTTCCCAACGCAGAGAAGATATAGCAATTGGTAGCACGACGCACAGTCATGTTCCACTTCCCATGGTTCCACTTCCCATCATGCATTTGGGATGGCTACAGTATCATTTACTAAAAGCTCAACAAATACACTAGATGGCAATATTTAGTCACAATATACAAAGTCACAAGTTTTTCTATCCGTGGATCCCTCTCACAGAAAGAATGTTAATAATGTAAATGCCATCTTGAGGACTTATTGTCATAATAAACAAATACAGTACTTTTGTGCTGTATGTTGAACGTATATATTCGTCCGAGTTTTATTCATTTTTTTATTAATGCATTGCCAAAATGTATATGATCGGGAAAAATTATCGGGAATGATTGGAATTGAATCGGGAGCAAAAAAAAAAAAAAAAGCAATCGGATCAGGAAATATCGGGATCTGCAGATACTCAAACTAAAACGATCGGGATCGGATCGGGAGCAAAAAAACATGATCGCAACAACCTTAATATATATATATATATATATATATATATATATATATATATATATATTTTTTTTTTTTTTTTTTTTCAAAAAGTACTTGGTTTGACAGTTTGAAAACCACAGAATAAGAGTGTTTCATTCGTGGTTTGCTCATTTCAATCCAGAAGGTTAAAAACTGAACAATTATTTAATTGTTTTAACTTGAATATTTGATTGCAGTGTCACTCACAATTAGTATTTCTAATTATTATAAATCACATCATCTTAGTTTGGATTGCATCTTCTTATATGTAAACAGCATGCCGCCATTAAAATGCACTCTCCTCCCACGGGAATAAACCATGAGTGAAATAAATGGAATTAATATTTGAAAATGCACGGAAGGAAACCTTAAACCCTCATGAATTTTTCGCCGCGGGCTTGTCACCATGAAGTGAGCTGCCCAAAAAGATGAAAGTGAAAAGAAATAAAAGCTCTATTTAATCTGCTTTGGAGCCCTGCAAGGGAGCACATGTGCCTGGAAGTGTAAGAGTGAGGGCTGATAGGGGATAAATATATTTCTGACTATGCCTATGAGCTATTACATCCCTCTCCAACACAGATGCCTATTCAGCGGACAACACTTTCATTAGCATCTGTAGTCCTATAAATCTTACGATGATTAGAAGATGACAGACACGCACACCGGGTTCATCTTCTCAGCATCTTTTGTGACTTGAAATGAGGACTGAAGATTACTCTGAGCTCATTTCGTTTATTTTTACGTAAAACTATTCAAAATCGGGTAGAAAAAGCACACATGAAAATTAGTGTTGGTATCGGTATCGATATTATGATATGTATGGCGGAAAACACAGACAAGGCTGAAAAAGCAGTGTCTGCTCTCGCACCCCTCTATAAAATTAACTGCTGTATTTTAAGCCAAAATAACTGTTGAATTTGATAGAACAATATATCGATATGCTGCCATAGCAGATTCATGGCGCATTAAGTCCCCAAACTAGTTTTAATTTGTCCGTTTTACCCTGAAAACCCCCGTTTACAGATGTCGCGCAACCACTTTTGTTTCAATCCAGCCATAAAAAGAAAGTACTGTAAGTAATTATATTTATTATTCAAAATGTCTGTCATTTTTAGCTTAGAATCATTAATTGATGTCTAATATTTCGTTTAAAAAACATTTTTAAAAAAGACTTTAAAAAATTATTTACTCTTATATTTTAAAGTTTTAAACAAATTACCTCACAATGAAAAAATTGGCGTCTGTAAAAAAGTCACGGATATCTACCTCATAACTATCACTTAATTGTATTTTTTTCGTTACTGCCGCAGTTTCTCCAATATTTTAGATGAAAAATAATCGATCCATACAAAGAAAAATTGAAAAAAATGTTTAAAAGAGTAAATATATGAAAATGAAAATCACGATTACTCCTTGATGTCTGCGATTTCTGCATCGCGACCCATGTTATATTACCATGTTTCACCCATAAAATCCCGAAAAAATCCAGCTGGGGCCATTCACATCTGTGTCTTGACACTCGATGATACATGCTAAATGGAGTTTTTGGATCGAAACAAGGTAAGCACGCGATAGTATCTCGTCAAAATCGTGGCGTCTTTAATTCTGCTCTTGCGTGCTCTCACCTCCAGTTAGAGTTTTGCTGTTTAAAAAAAAATTTTTTTTTTTTTTTTTAAATGCCCTCCTGTTCAAAATTTTTCTTCCCCCAGAAAATCGATAATTTAAGCTTTCCAGTGATGTATCACACGTGCAAATCGGACAATTTTGAAATTTGGACAAATTGGGGGTCTCAGAACGGAACTTCAAGTCACCTAAGTGTTTTCTGCCATATAATAACATGCCAATTTTGTGCAATATGTACTTTTCCAGATCAAGTTCCAAAGTTGGTCCCCCTACCCAAAATGGCTGACAGCTATGCACACTGTATGTTCATTCACTGCTGGCCCTCACACTTCAAATGGCAGCCAATGAGGTACACCGTCCCACCAATGAGTTTATCACTAGTAGACGTCCAATCCATTTGAAGTGGAAGTACGGCAGCAAATGCATAGACTTCACTATCAGTTGACGGGACAGCTCCTATAGACATTGCACCACAGCTTCTCATAGGGGGCCGGGTCAGGCCGAGCATCGTGGAGGCTTTCACTGTAATAAACTCCAACACGCTGCGTTCTAATGCCGGATTTAGGTGGAAAAAGGACGAAAGTTTTATAGCATACAAGCAGGCAAAAGTGTCTCAAGAGTGACTTGGCCGAGGAGTCAAGGTAATTATTATATACAGTATAATAGCACCATGCATGCACTTTGAAAAGTTGTGAAAAAAATGAAATGAATGGAAAAAATTAGCTTAACTTTAGCTAGAAATACTTATTTAAATAAATAATTTACTTACTGCCCGTTTTTTTTTTTTTTTTTGCTTTCAACCAAGAATCTAGACTGTTTTACGTTCATATCTATAGAAATTCCGGGATTTTTTTTTTGCTTTCAACCAAGAATCTAGACTGTTTTACGTTCATATCTATAGAAATTCCGGGATTTATGCATTTAATTACAAGAATTTTCAACTTAAAAAGCTCTTTGTTTTGTGATGGTCGCCATGATGGATTTTGTATCCATACACAATAGCGTAACTTTACATTCAAATAATCAGGAAATTTTCGGCCAACAGCCCGTTTTTTTGGGGGGGGGGCAAAAACTAGTAATTTAGACTTTTCTGCATCCATACAAAAAAAAAAAAAAATCGGCTTTTACATGTTTTATTTTATGTAACATTTTACTCTAAAAACGACGCGGGGCAAATAGCCGGCAAGACGTGCTGAGGCAATAGTGACATCGGAATCCAACCTAGATAAGTGATTGTATATAGAAAAATGCTAATTTTACTTTTGAGATGATTCTGAATGCTATCCTCAAGTATTACTGTAAGTTTCTGATGTGAAAATTGTGTGATTTATTAACTGTTGAAAACGTATGTCAAAATTGCACTAAATAAAAAAAATAAGTCACTATTTCGGGCAAAAACCTATGTAATAATTCAAATATTGCTGTTGATCCTGAAAATATAGATGATTATATCCGCATTTGGTGATTTTTGTGCATCTCTCGTAAAATCTAAGAATTTTATAGCCATTTTAAGTATTGTTATACTTATACAAAAAAATAATTAATCGAGATTTTACTAGGGAACAACTATGAATTTTTTTTTATGCCGCTGCTCATGGAGACATACAGTATATGTCTAAGAGAGGTGCCTGTTTTGCTTTAAGGTTGCTAGCAGCTTTGGTTTTCAAAATATTTGAATTTTAAGTTTTTGAAAATAGGCCCCCTGCTAAGCGGCCCCGCGCCCCGTTTACCGTCAACTGATTCATGCGTTTAGCACCATCAATGGTAGACAATGAGTAAAGCAGTGTCTTGCCAAGCCATGATAGTAGCTACTTTACAGTCAAATGAGTATGCAGTAAAGTTTTTTTTTTTTTTTTTAACATAGTATCAGCATACGATGAGATCAAGGGGGGCCCGGGGGGAATCATAGCCTCCCCTGGTGACAGAAAATGTCATTGCATGTAATTGACTTTCCAAGATATGAATTTAAAATTAAGACTTTGCAGGTAAAATGTTGTCTATCAAAGTTGTAAAACAATAAAACAACATCAATGAATGAAATGAACAAAAAAAATAGTTTTTCATAATGAGTCAAAATTATTTTTCAAACAGATCATGTGACTAGCACCTTAGAGACGTTCATTAGCTATGCTTAGCCCCCCCAAAAAAACACCAGAGGACAGAAAAAAGCAAGATTGATATATGCAATTTTTTCAAACCTAAGCTTTCAAAAGCGACAACAACTAGTGAGCAAGAACCAAGGATTGAAGATGAAGACCAAGAAACACTATGAGCACTAAGGGAGTTCCATAAAATCAATTATTACATGCATCGCGATTCGACAAGTGAAGATTCGATTACGATTCATAAAGGTTAAAAAACGATGATTTTTCCCTCATAACTTTATGACAGCCGCTCGTAACAGAATGAAATTCAAGACACGTCTGCCGCCCGGACGCCTTTAACGGACGCACGCACAACGTTGCCGGTTACTGAACGAGAGATTTACTCCTTTTCAAAAGACTGGCAAATAAATTTGTGTATGAGACAGGCAGTTGCGCTTCTGTGCCCGTTATTTTTTAGAGCAAGAGTGGAAGAGAGATGGTTCGTTGCTCCTCGTCTTTCAGATGTCCAACTGTAGTTTCAAATCATGTCAATTGAAAAATGTCCAGAGTGTGTTGCTATGACCCGTCTGTGTCTATAAGAGGTGAGCACACAAACCCTCTTGTACTGTTTAGCCTTTATTGTTGTTGTTTTTTGAGGTGCTAATAGTTAGCACCGAGCGCTAAGATAATTAGCGAATTCGCTAACGTGTATTTCATATGCAGAACTTGTAAAACCATGATTAAGTACAGCGATAACACTACAAACATGCAAAATAGTACAGAAATCTGTGAAAACAAAGTATATTGGTTAAAAGAAGTCTTATTTCTAGAGACACTTTGTTTCCAGAAAATGTGGAATTCATTCCACCTGTGTAAATTTTATTGTATTGTTGAGAGAAATAAGTACTCCCTTTAAAATGGTTAGTGTTTTTGCACTGTCTTGTAAAAATAAATAAATTTTAAAAAGCAGCTTAAGGGCAGCTTTTTGTTGGATGGGCATATTTCCATCATTCCTGTTGAATCATTAGGATATTTTAAATAAATAACGGACAACATTTTGTTTGTCTACTTTATTAATTAGTAATGTACGATGCATCGATAACGGTGATAATCGTGATAACCGTGATGATCGTCAATACCGTGATCATCGTTCAAGAATCGAATCGTAGCACCCGGAATCGTAATCGAATTGAATCGTGAGGTGCCTAAGATGGCACACACTAATGAGCACCACCAAAAGTTTGATGGGAACAAAAAAAAAAAAAAAACGCTCATTTTCAACGTATTATTATCAATGTTGCTGGCTGGAATATTCAGTCAAAAAGGATGCGGCGTCTACTTCCCCACTAGGTAAAACACAAAAACGTGCGCTCACACACGCACGCACACCCACGCAGCTGGGATGCCTTTGTATGTACGAGCATGGGCTAAGCTACTATCCGAGCATATATCTTGTAACTAAATTAATATTATTGCTGACACTGCGTTTCGGGGTCATCAACATTTTTGCCCCCTGCCCTGCCACAAAAGTCAAACTCCACCTATGATTCATTCTTTTAGCATTTAGCACCGTCAATGGTAGACAATGAGTAAAGCAGTGTCTTACCAAGCGATGATAGTAGTTACATCTAAGTCAAGTGAGTATGCTGTAAAGTATTTATTTATTTTTGTTTTTAAGTGGTTTGAGTACAGTATCGGCATTGGCCAACACCACACAGCCGTGTGGGAATCAGTATCAGAAACCAAAAAATTCTATCGTTGCATCATAACACCTAAAGGTACAATGAGATACTTTATCTGTTTTGATGTTAAATACAATAAAAACACATCATTGCCCTTGTTTTGTTTGCTCCAATGTGTTTTGCTTGAATTATTATGACTTTACTGTCTATTTTTTCAAGACCATGTCAAATTGACAACGACGGCTGCTCCCAGTGGGGCTGACTCTTCATCAATAACACATCAGAAATAAAGAGGGGTCCTCTGGGGGAACCGAGCGACAAAGCGAGCACCACTTGGGCCTAATTTGTAAGGAAATCCCCGCGGCCTACCTTTGTCTCTTAAGATGCCATCGATGCTGTGCTTGGTTTTCTTGTCCTCCTCGTCATCTTTTTTAAAGCATTCTTCATCGTCGTCGTCATCCTCGTCGTCCTTTTTGCCAAAGCGAGCTCTTAGGATTCGACTGATGGAACTCACTGCAGAAGCAAATCGTCATTTGTAATTAATAGGGATATTTATGATTCTTATGGTAGTTGTAGTTGTAATAGAGCAGCACTGTCGTACGTTTTTTAATGATTAAATGGTGGATAATTATGCTGTGTTAAGTCTGACCTCTATTCTTTTCAGCTAATTTTTGGGTGTAATATCAAAAACTGATCTCAATGTTTCCCTATGACGTCAGCTTTTTGAACTGGAGGACCCTGTTTTCTACAAAAATTCTGGACTTAAAATATAGGCTTTTTTTGTTGTTGTTTTTTTTTTTAAATGCAGAGATGTAGAGAAAGGGCAAGACTGCAATGTTAAATGAACATTAATGTGTTTTTTAACACGATATGGCAACTGTAATTATAATTCTGTGTTCATAGTAACAACATAGGGAATTGGTAAAATGTAGAGAAAAAAATTAAAATGCTTATAAAAAAAATTTTTTTTAATTTTTAAAGCAATTTTTCAGCATGCCATTTTAGTTTTAATCAGCATAAAAATTGAACCCAACAGATTTTTTTCTTCATATTGTTCTCATTGTGTAATAATACCTCAAATTCGGAAAGATTACAGATTCACTTGCATATCAATATTTTTAATATTTCAGCATTGATTACAGCATGATTATGCAGTTGTGTTGAAAATCAAGCCCCACTGCCATATGGTGATGAGACATTTAAGTCTGACATTTTTTTTTATCTCATTCATGAATAGATCAAATAAGGACTTTATGATAAATAAATGCAATTGTGAATTTAACCTATCCCAATTTGATCTGATTATGAATAAGATTGAAAATAAATGTAATGCATCAACACTATACTGCAGTTAGGGTTGAATCATTTCCAACACAACTATAAATCAGATGTTATTACGTGCATTCCTATATTTTAACTCTCATTATAGGCCAACATAAGTGTGTGTGGGGGTGTGTCGGGGTGCAGTTGCATTGATGGGTGTGTTTGTGTGTGTGTGTGTGTGTGTGGGGGGGGGGGGGGGTTGAGCTATGGAAGTGCGCGCGTGTATGTAAAACATAAAAAAATCCCACCAGCTAAATATATTTTTCCCTTTATCATAATAAAAACAGGACAGATATATATAATGTTATTAGCATAAAGTACATTCATTATAAACAGTGTTGACAACTTTACCTGATGGCAGTGTTGTATTAACAACATTTTATATATATAAATAAATGAAAGAGATGAAGTCATGGTAAAAAAAAAAAAAAAATTATAAATAATGCTAACCCTTTTATTGCCGTATGTATCTCATTTAGTACACCTAAAATTTCATGATTTTGAGACTAATTCAGAATTTTGACATTTCTTTTTGGGGAAAAAAATGATGGATGCAAGTCAACACATGCATCTCGAGGTTCCGTGAGAAAAAAACTGGATTTAGCAAGGGTTATAGATATTAGAGCGTTTATTACACATATTCATTTGACATTTCTTTTTACAAATTTGATAAAAAGGTTTCATTAGGACCTTATTTTTCAAATTTTGGGACTCTCTGATAATTGCTTCTTGTTGCAGGTATTTAAGGGCTGACACTGTCAACAAATTTGTTGCATTGATGTATTGTAAACACGTGTTGACATGTAATTTTGGGTGGTGACTGCAAATCTGACCTTTGTTATTTTTCTATAAACTCCTTTTCATTTGTTTTGTTTTGGGAAATTAAATATTTACATTTCTGTTCAATGCAAAATTGTTGCAAAGCGATATTTTTAAAAAGTAGGTTTAAAACTGCACTTAAAAATAGCCCAAAATAACCCTAAAATAATGTCTTAGACAACTGCAGAAACAGGAGACCAACCATAATCTGCCTATATATGTGAAAATGTGAAATTAGTCAACTACAAGCAAATGTTGACAACAATTCATAAAAATGAATATAACTATGCAAATGACTGAAAAGTTAAACATGGCACTGGGTGAAAATATATGAGGAATTTGTATGAAAAGAATCTCAAAAAATGCCTTGCATTAAAACGAAAATTAATGCAGAATCCGTTCAAAGAAAATCATGTAAGAGAAAATGAAACAAAATTGTCCAGTTATAACATCTCATTCACTACTAAAGACGACGACAGACGTCCGATCCGGATTGGACGTCTATCGTCGTCAATGGCAGTGAATGAGCTCGTAATGAAAATGATAAGAAATAGCGGAAGCGTCTTACCAGGGAGTGTCTCACCTGAAGGGACGCTGCTCCTGTCGCATACGCCTTCTTTGAGCAGTTTATCTCGAATCTCCCAGCTGAATATTCCCGGACTGTCGCTCTTGTACTGCTCGATCCTCTTCTCCACGTCGGGCGTCGCCACCTGCTGCATCGGGCCGGACGCACGGACACGTCACTAGGAGCGATGGGATTAAATCGCAGCCGATTTTTTTTCTTCTCGGCCAGGCTCAGTCACTCACCCTAGGCTTGCTGCCTCCGATGGCCCCGGGCCGGATGGAACCCGTCTCCTGATAACGGCACAGGATTTTGGACACGCAGCCGTGGGAGACCCGCAACTGGCGAGAAATGACGCACGGTCGGATGCCGTGGTGGGCCATCTCCACGATCTTGTGGCGAATGTGGTTGGGCAGGGGTCGGCCGTTAATAAAGACACCCCCCAGTTGGTTGACCCGGCCTTGGCCTAAAGGTGTAGACACTGTGGGCCACGGACACGGATGGTGCAAATCGATCGTTTTCATTCATTGGAAAATGTCAAGGTCAGTTGCGTGCACGGGATTATTTTCTTCCTCCAAATTTTTAAAGATTATTATTTGCAAATTGCGTTAATAGCTGCCCATATAGGCCCGATTTGAAAATGTATTCATCTTTAAACACTTAAATTATGCATTAAAACAATGATTTTCTTGGACTTTCGTTCGGATGCTTTAACCCTTATAGGGCAAGGGACTGTTTTTTGGTCATTAAAAACAAATTAACCCCATAAAGGCTTGGCGTTCATCACATTTTGGGTCATGTAGGCCACAATATTAACATTTGATACAAGCGTTGCCAGGTCTCGATTATAATTAATATTTTTTGTTATTATGAATCATATTTGTATGCATCTTTTAAAATGAATAAATACAATTACAGACTAATTAAAAACAAAATACACTTAAAATGAATAAAAACAGCAATACACTCTTTAAGGCCTCACTCACACTTTAAAGTCGATTTTATTTTCATAGAATTTAAATCATTGCTTGCCATCGATAGATTTTAAATTCAGTTAAAATGAGAGAACTGGTTGTGAATACTCATGTTTCAGTACCATTGCCTATTTGGACTGCTATTGTTCCATGCTAGAATCTCCCAGTCTAAATGGATTGGACGTCTAGCACCGTCAATGGTTTTCAATGAGTGCCCTATAAACGGTTGGGAACATTTTTTGTAAAATTGCATTTTTATTTTGTGTCATAAATCAATTGGTTTAATAAGAAGAGCCCATGCATTATCAAATTGGCAACGTCTTATTAAAAAAAAAAAAGCATAAAAATGTTAAAAAGGCACGAAACATTTTTTTTATTGGTATACATCGAACAATATTTGGAGTTTTTTTGCATTGTTGTTATCTTCACAATGCATGCATTAAACCTTTTATTTCATTCCGCCGTTAACTAAACGTTAAAATAAGTATCTAAAATAATATATATACCAAACTGTTAAGTCGGCATTTAAAACTGATTATTTGCTGCGTTCTCGTCAAAGCATGTTTTTTTAAAAAGACGAAATAAAATGGCGATAAAACCACAAAATTTACCCCTTAAGTGTCATTTTTATTCAACTACTAATTTCCCCTCATTTGTTTGTTCATAATTGCCAGTTTTTTGCACTAAAACGAAAATAAGGTCATAATGCAGCGCTGTTCTGCGCCCCACAATTCCACAAAAATAAAATACAATTATGAAATAAATGGACACTTTTTAATGATTCTTTAAAATATCTTGATGCATTACATAAATTTTAACAATATCCAAAGCATTGACGATTTTGTGAATAAATAATGTTGCGTTCAAATACCTTCCAGAGGGAAGCCAGTTCTCGGGTAGTTTTGTCCGGAGGCCGGGCGCATCATCCGCGGTACGGTTCCCGGTAACGCCGTCATTGTCGGCTACTTAAAAAAAAAAATCAAGAAAAACGCACTAAACGCGGATCTGAGAAGCAATTGGGACCCCGCCGAACAAAAGGTGGCAGCCACTTTGAGAGGTCCAGCGTGTTGAAGAAAGCAGGATGCATGCGGCAACGTTCAAGGGCGTGGAAAGTTGGCTCGGAATTCTGCGTGGGCCCACGTGGACTGCGTCATGTGTCAGACACGGTGTCAAGGAAGGACGACGTTAGCACTCTGCTAATGGGGGCAAGTCGGGACCAACGATAGGTTCTTGGGAGCCTCTTTTTTTTTTTTTTTTTTTTTTTTTTTTTTTTTTCTTTTTTTTTAAAGAAGCTTCAACAAGTTGCCGCAGCCAATAGGATGGAAGATGTCTCCCTTTCTCTCGTCTCTACCGTCACAGGGGCGCTGCATGCAGGGATTTTGGGCCCCATGAAAAGATATCACTTTGGGCCCCACCACCAATGCCGGGGGGGACACACACACATTTAGAGTATCAACTAAGTAATTTCCTGCGTTCTGGTGAATCTTTACACACTAATTTGTGCATTTTCTGCATTAATTTGAGATGAAACCATATTTATGGCGGAAAACACAGACAAGACTGAAAAAGCAGTTTCAGCTCTTGCACTCCTCTTTAAAAGAAACTGCTGTATTTTAAGCCAAAAGAACTGTTGTGTTTGATAGAACAATATGTCTATATGCTGCAATAGCAGATTCATGGCGTATTAAAGCTGTAATGTGAAGTAATTTCATAACATGCCAAATAGGGTCACAATTAAAGTAATTAAACATTGTCCAACAAATAAAGCATGAAAAAATAATTTATATGTTGTATATTTGACAAAATAATCGCGTTTCCGAAGTTCGAGCCTGAAAGGGGACGAACCCGGAAGTGATACGTCACACCGAGAACAGCGATGGGAGTGCTCCATACGGCCGCCCTACAAAGCCCTTCAAACAATGCTTCAAACAGCGATATAAGTGATAGATCAAGCGCAAGTGAGGAGACCCAAGTTTTTGAAGAGTTGGAGGAACGCTAATCAGGACGCAAACAATGTGCCCAGACTACCTGACATGGAATGGAGACAAGACCCATCGAGATTATAAGACTGGTAAGATATAGGCTGTTATTATTTTCATGATTTGAAGATGCAGGCATTTGCACATCATTTTATGTTTTTGTCTATCTGATGACATTGTTTAAAAAAATAATAATCAGACTGCATGTTCATTTTGGCAGATCCGGCAGCGCTCATGCATCTAAAATAATAATATAAAAACATTGGGGGGGGGGGGGGGGGATGAGTCGTTGATGGCTTTCTCCACTTTATTGTGGCAACAATAAGAAAACAAAATAATAGCGGACTGCCGCCACATTCGACCGCGAAGTTTTGCTTCTCGCTCATCTCCGCCTCACCTCGTACTACCAGCTACTACTACTTCCAGTCCCAGCGTCTCTTAAACGGATCTTGCATAGTGTCTTGTTATGAGCATTTTGTTGACAAAGGTATCGAACACACAACGTGCTTACAACTTTGTTTCTTTATTAACACATGGAGCTAACAGTAGCTGGGGCTTTCGGCAATAAGTGGCGTCTAATGGCGTGAGGAAATGTAATTTTTTCACACAAGCGAACGGATTACAAAGCACCACTTCAGTGTTGTCCCGAGACTACATTTCCCATGATTCACTGCGTGACTTCAGCCGCTCTCTGATTCGCTGCGAGATTGACTCAATGCCAACACGCTCGCTATCACCTGTCAGCGGCTCTCGCGAAACATAAACTAGAAGGCTATCAAGCGATCACCGTGAAAGAAACGCCGCTACAAATGCAATGCAATGCTTGAAGCATGAAGGTGGAAGTCTGATACACTCCCGCTTTTACGGTGAGGTCTTTTGTGTTTATTCGTTATTGGATCGTTTTTGTTCACCACTGTAAATAAGAGCACTGAAGCAATAGGTGTAAGTCGCCATTTCTGTTCAACCCGTTTTCTCCTGTTTTGTTTTGCGTAGGAAGCTAGGTTAGTGGCAGTCTTTTCTTTCTTCTTTTTCATGATCAGGGTTTAGTTAGCGGGTGGGGTTCAAGTGTAGATTCCTTTTGTTTGTTGTTTTGGCCTGGGCTTACCCTGAAGCCGCGCTTCATCCACATTTTGTACATATTCATTGCGAGTTTGATTGTTGTGTAAATAAATTTGTGCCACTTGTGAAATTGTGTGGCTCGTTTTATGTTACGCCCTTCGCGAGCCGTCCTTGGGACGTAACGCTAGCGAACACAACAACAACTATGCCACGACTATAGCCACGAGTTGGCTTTCGGCTAACGTCGCTAGCTTCTACTGTACATTCCACAACAGTTGGCAGCTCTGCTTTGACAAAGTCATCCGTCATCTATCCAAAAATCACACTTACTTTTTGGCAAATACTTGATCATAAGCAGACCGGTTAAGGAAGCAGGTATCTTCGAAGTGTTTGCAGCAGAGAAGACTACTCGATAATGGCGTGAAATTCATTCGCTTCGTGCGAACGAAAGATGTCCATTTACGTGCCCTGCTATCCTTTGGCCACTCATACAACTTTTCGTTTGAGTGAGAACAAAACATCGCCACACCGCCGTGGCATCTTACCGAGAAACAATGCAACAAACAATACCGTTCTATGGCGGACTTCCCTCGCACTTCCCGGTGTGACGTAATTTCTGAAGATTTCCGAAGATTGCCGAAGAAAAGCATTTTCGTTGTCAAGGGCGTTGCTATGGGTTAAACAAAGAATCTGGAAGGGTTACGTTAAAAAAAATAATGAAAATATGCTTATAATTGTTCAGCCATTGATATTATTCAAAAACATGGTTGGTCAACCTTAGTTCACATTTCCCCTTTAAGCCCCGGAACTATTTTTAATTTGTCTGTTTTACCCTGGAAACCCCCGTTTACAGACGTCACGCAACCGCTTTTGTTTCAACCCACCCATAAAACGAAGATAACTATATATCTTATTTAAAACTAGGGCTGTCAAACGATTAAAATTTTTAATCGAGTTAATTACAGCTTAAAAATTAATTAATCGTAATTAATCGCAATTAATCGCAATTCAAACCATCTATAGAATATGCCATATTTTTCTGTAAATTATATATATATTCTGTAAAATAATTTGTTGGAATGGAAAGATAACATACGGTACATAAGGACTGTAGTGGGCATTTCACTCTACTGTCATTTAAATCTGTCTATGCTGTCCTCACTCCGAAGCATCTACTTTTTCCAAAGCTAGACAGCTAGTGAACGACGCCTTAATAATCAGACTTCTTCCTTTTCATCTGATTTATTAATAAAATGGCCTCAAACCGTAGACCGTAGTGAAACTACAAAAAAAAAAGTACACAAGCATTGCATTAGCAACAACGTTAGCTTAGCACGCTATACAGGTTCACTAAACATAAACAAAAAGCGTCTCATACAGAAAATATAACATTTCGCTTACTAACATAATATGTACATTCTTTACAACAACCATACTTACGGACAAATCTTGTCCAAGGATCATATAAGCACAAGATTACAACGTAGGCGTCAGCCCGAGACGTCGTGCAGCCATATTGAACTGGCAAGAAAGCAATAAACCATGTCGCAAAGCAACCACAAGAGTTCGCTGTTAGCACAAAAAAGCTTGCTGTAAAACTTACCAAAAGGCAGAATACTGTCTGAGCGGGACATGTGCGTTAATTGCGTCAAATATTTTAACGTGATTAATTAAAAAAATTAATTACCGCGCGTTAACGCGATAATTTTGACAGCCCTATTTAAAACGTCTGTCATTTTTAGCTTAGAATCATTAATTGATGTCTAATATTTCATTTAAAAAAAAAAAAAAAAACTTAAAAAAATTATTCACTCGCATAGTTTAAACTTTTAAACAAATGACGTCACAATGAAAAAAATGGTGTCTGTAAAAAAGTCACGGATATCTACCTCTTAACTATCGCTTAATTGTAATTTTTTTTGTTACTGTCACATTTTCTCCGATATGTTAGATGATAAATAATCCATCCAAACAAAGAAAAATTGAAAAAGAAAAAAACGTTTAAAAGGGTAAATATATGAAAAAGAAAATCTCGACCACTCCTTGATGTCTGCGATTTCTGCATCACAACCCTTATTATGTTACCATGTTTCACCCATAAAATCCCGAAAAAATCCAGCTGTGGCCATTCACAGCTGTGTCTTGACACTCAGTGATACATGCTACATGAAGTTTTTGGATCGAAGCAAGGTAAGTACGCAATAATATCTCGTTAAAGTCATGGCGTCTGTACTTCTGCTCTCGCGTGCTCTCACCTCCAGATAGGGTTTTGCTGTTTAAAAAAATGTTTTTTTTTCAAAAGTGCCTTCCTGTTCAAAAAATTTCTTCCCCCAGAAAATTGAGATTTCAAGCTTTCCAATGATGTATCACTCATGCATATTGGACAATTTTGAAATTTGGCCAAATTGGGAGTCTTCGAGCGGAAATTCAAGTCACCTGAGTGTTTTCCGCCCTATGTAAACACACAGCGTATAGAGCAATAATGAATAGACTGATATCATCTATAAAAAATGTAGTGAAGGCCATCTTTTACAATCTAAATATATTTTTACGAGAAAAATTATCAAAGCAAATACCATATTGAACTAGAAACAGCTATTTCTGGAGAAATTACTCTGGGTCTTTGCTGTGTGGCTATACAGATCTTATCCCCGCCCAGGGCTATCAATAGAATGGACAAACATGCCAATCAATGGCATTAAACAAATTAAATCCCATTAGAAATGATGCAGACATTTGGACGTCCATGGCCGTCAGTGGCAGCACCCTCCATAATAATAATAATAATAATAATAATGCATTTTATTTATAAAATAATGCATTTTATTTATAAAATGCATTATTATTATAGCATCGATGGAATTGGGGACGTTTGGGGGACAGGTCCCATTGATATCTGGTCATTTCCTGTTGATTTGAGGACATTTTTTTTGCCATTGAAAATGAAAGGGGGAAAATTTGGACGTCCATGGCCATCAATGGCATCGATTTACATAGGCGCCAATGAAATCCAAGTACACTGGCATCAATAGAATGGACAAACATAGCCGTCAATGGCATTAAACAAAGCAAATACCATTAGAAATGAATGGGAAATTTGGACATTCATGGCCGTCAATGGCAGCACCCTTAATAAGCGTCAATGGAATCGGGAAAGTTTGGGGGACACGTCCTATTGATATCTGCTCATTTCCTGTTGATTTGGGGACACTGTTTTTTTTCCCCCATTGAAAATGAATGGGAAAAAATTTGGACGTCCATGGTCGTCAGTGGCACTGAGTTACATAGGCGTCAATGGAATCCAAGTGCAGTAGCATCAATAGATTCGACATACATGGCTGTCAATTGCATCAATACAATTTCAACTCCATTGGAAATTCCACAGGAAGTGAATGGGAAATTTCCTATTAAAAATGAAAAGTTTTTGGCAAATTTCCGGGGAACCATAAATTTTTTCAAAATTCTGTATACAACTTTTATGCCCCTTACCGTCTCGGAATTTTTGATGCCCAAATTATTTATTTGGTCAAAAATTGTAGGGCTAGATATATTTTGGATTTTTTTTTTTTAATTGCCGTTTACGGACGAACTAAAAAAAATTGCGGGTCCTTTTGAAAAAAAGCCATCGTCGTGTGAAAATTCAGGACGGCGCGCCGAAAAAACACGGAGCATAAGATGTTTAAGAAGAACGATAAAGTTGAAGAACAACACTAGCTGACTTTTGTCTAGGCAAAGGCCCAGATAATGACTTAGAATTTTGTTTGTTTGTTTTAACTTAACTATACTACAGTATTCATTAACCCAAATTAAAATAAAATAATTCTTAGAATGATATAACAAAGCGAGCAGCAGATTTTTTGACCTTGTATACATACTTGTAGCAAGTGTATTGATCTAATGTAGCCATACATTTAACAGCTGTCACTGCATGATCCATGGTCCCTTGCCCAGCCTTACTCACCAAGAGCCCAGCGCCGAGCCGTCTTGCTAGCAAAGTCACTAATCAAATCATTAAAGTCTGTCATCTGTGGAGACAGTGCCAGTAGCACTGTCTTTTTGGCTCTCGACACTCCTCCCTGACAAAACTGAAGATGGTCCTGGCTCTGCAGTGTACATACAATGACACACATAACAATATCTTCAATATTATTCTATATATTCTATGATACATTATTCTTAATATACTACATATTCTCTCACAGTTGTGTAGATATGGGGTCTACTCTTAACCACTGATATTTTATGTGTGGTGTGGCAGTGTTAAAATTAATTCCTCACCTCCTTCAGCTGGGAGTAAAGATGAGGCTGGCTCATAAAGGGGGTCAGGAGACAGGGCTGCTGAGCCAGACGCAGCAAGAGGAGTTGTGCCTGTAACAACAGGCAAGGGCAGAGACAACTGTTTTAGTATGAAGAGCTTGCTAAGAGTTTGCCTGCTGTACTGATTAAATGTACAGTGGGGCAAATAAGTATTTCGTCAACCACCAATTGTGCAAGTTCTCCTACTTGAAAAGATTAGAGAGGCCTGTAATTGTCAACATGGGTAAACCTCAACCATGATTGACAGAATGTGTAAAAAAGAAAATCACATTGTTTGATTTATTAAGAATTTATTTCCAAATTAGAGTGGAAAATAAGTATTTGGTCACCTATAAACAAGCAAGACTTCTGGCTGTCAAAGAGGTCCAAGTTCTTCTAACGAGGTCTAACGAGGCTCCACTCGTTACCTGTATTAATGGCAACTGTTTTAACTCATTATCGGTATAAAAGACATCTGTCCACAACTCAGTCAGTCATACGCCAAACTTCACTATGGCAAACACCAAAGAGCTGCTGAAGGACACCAGAGACAAAATTGTAGACCTGCACCAGGCTGTGAAGACTGAATCTGCAATAGGTAAAACGCTTGGTGCAAAGAAATCAAGTATGGGAGCAATTAATAGAAAATGGAAGACATACATCTAATCTCCCTCGATCTGGGGCTCCATGCGAGATCCCACCCCATGGCGTCAAAATGATAACAAGAACGGTGAGCAGAAATCCCAGAACCACACGGGAGGACCTAGCTAATGACCTACAGAGAGCTGGGACCACAGTAACAAATGCTACAATCAGTAACACAATGCGCCGCCAGGGACTCAAATCCTGCACTGCCAGACGTGTCCCCCTGCTGAAGAAAGTACACGTCCAGGCCCGTCTGCGGATGGCTACAGAGCATTTGGATGATCCAGAAGAGGACTGGGAGAATGTGTTATGGTCAGATGAAACCAAAATAGAACTTTTTGGTAGAAACACAGGTTCTCGTGTTTGGAGGAGAAAGAATACTGAATTGAATCCGAAGAACACCATACCCACTGTGAAGCATGGGGGTGGAAACATCATGCTTTGGGGCTGTTTTTCTGCAAAGGGACCAAGACGACTGATCTGTGTAAAGGAAAGAATGAATGGGGCCATGTATCAAGAGATTTTGAGTTAAAATCTACTTTCATCAGCAAGGGCATTGAAGATGAGATGTGGCTGGGTCTTTCAGCATGACAATGATCCCAAACACACAGCCAGGGCAACAAAGGAGTGGCTTCGTAAGAAGCATTTCAAGGTCCTGGAGTGGCCTAGCCAGTCTCCAGATCTCAACCCCATAGAAAATCTGTGGAGGGAGTTGGAATTCCGTGTTGCCCAACGACAGCCCCAAAACATCACTGCTCTAGAGGAGATCTGCATGGAGGAATGGGCCAAAATGCCAGCAACAGTGTGTGAAAAGCTTGTGAAGAGTTACACAAAACGTTTGGCCTCCGTTATTGCCAGCAAAGGGTACATTAAAAAGTACCGAGATGAACTTTTGGTATTGACCAAATACTTATTTTCCATGATGATTTGCAAATAAATTCTTTAAAAATCAAACAATGTGATTTTCAGTTTTTTTTTCCACATTCTGTCTCTCGTGGTTGAGGTTTACCCATGTTGACAATTACAGGCCTCTCTAATATTTTTAAGTGGGAGAACTTGCACAATTAGTGGTTGACTTAATACGTATTTGCCCCACTGTAAGCTAAAAGTGGAGCAAACATTAGCTAGAAAACAATTACAGTATTTCATTATGAAGTAGGCTTAGCCCCATCTGGAAACTCGCGATCTCCACTATAGGCTACAGCTCCGAAGCGAGGTCCCTTGTTAACAAACTAAATTCAATAAATTCTTGACAAACTGGATTAGAGCCGATTATAAAAAAGAAAATTTCCACACCAACTTTCAACATTTGTAGGATACCAAAAAAACACCGTCATTATTTGGAATTCATGTTTTTGAATAGGTGAATGTCGCTCATTGAGGCCGGGAAAATCCCGTATTTCTTACAGAGTAAGCTGTGACCTCGCTTCGGAGCTTTGTAATCGATATCGCGAGGTTCCAGATAGGGCTGGAGTGGGCTAAGATAACAGGTTAATTTTCAGAAGTACACTGACACAAGACAGCAACCTTCCTTGGTGAAGTACTTTGTCACATCCTGTTGGCCTTTTCTACCCCTCTCCTGTTTTGCTTTCTTTTCTTTCCTCTTTTGATAACCCGATTTTTGTTTTGAAAACTGCAGTACCATGCACTCCCGAGCAATTGACTGGTGTAAATGCGCACAGCTGCTCCCGGTCTGATCAAGGAAGGGCGGACCAAACCATTTAATGAAAATACGGGGTTTGGGGGGTGGCTGGCAATACATATGCTCTCTGAGTGTTTACTTTTTGCCAAAAACAAAACAAGAAAAAAGAACCCTTCGTTTTATTCCTATTAAAATTATAACGATTAATATTTAAATTTGCAAACGATTACCTAATGTTCTAATTTTCTTTGTGGGCCCCATCAGGGCATGGGCCCTTCGACTCATTACCACTTTTCACCCCTATACGGCACCCCTGCACACACTGACAAAACAGAGGAAGTTGGCACGGTCTATAGATTTCATATATACTAGTACATGTAAATATATATATGGCGGAAAACACTCAGGTGACTTGAAGTTCCGCTCTAAGACTAGTTTGGGAACTGCACGTGGCTGCTCTCCAGAATGAAAAAAAACACAGCTCAGAATATAATCAGTCTCTACGGAATTTTGAACATATTGTAAGCGTGTTAGCGCCTTTTTGTTCAAACAAGTGAACAGGCGATTGCAATAGTCCAGCTGCGAAGAGCTGAAAGATGATCGAGAAAAAAACTTCAATTGCTGCACAAACATTGGCCACAGTTAGTACAGCTTCTTAGAATGTCCTTAAGGAATAAACTACCGGCAAATCAGAATCAAAGTAACTGACCCTTTGTGTGTAGATCGGGGAATAAAAGCAACCGTTGACAACGGAAACATGCCTTAGTGATATCAGTGACATCTTCCAGAGGGCATGAGTGAATGTATCGCTTCAATGTCAGCTAAATTAATATTTAAAAAGGTTTAAAACGTTCATTATCATGATTATTGGGGAACATTTCTTTCAGTCAGCTCCTCACATTCAATATGAACTGAATGTCTATTTACCACTAATGTTACACCATTTTTTGGTTCCTGATAGCGATTCCAATGCCCTGTTGTGTGGTTTCGGCAGATGACGGCACAGTACCTGTACCATGTGTGTTAAAAAAAAAAATAAACAAAACTTTAACTCTTTTAATATTAATGACTGCATATTCAAATAACTGTAAAGTAACTGGTATCATTGATTGGCCAGACACTTCTTAACTCATTGTCTGTCATTGACGGCACTTGACGTCCCCTCCTTTTGAAGTGGGAGGGTTGGCAGATCATCTTTAAAGTGTTATTTGGGGTCATAACCACAGTGTTTTTCTATTTTATTTTCATTTTAATTTTATTTACTCAAAAACTGCCATTGACGATGATAGAAGTCCAATCATGTAACTCTTTTCATCCTTCTGCTATGAACTTAAATGAGTTTGTCACTGTGAGACGTCCAATCCATTTGAACTGGGAGGGTGGCAGCTAATGAACGAATGTTCAATGGCAGTCTGTGTGTTAATTTTGTTATTACTTTATATAATTTTATTTATTTATTCAAAACTACATAAACATAATAGAATATTGATGAATAACTAGAAACTACCATTTCTGGAAAAATTACTCTGGGTCTTTGCTGTGTGGAGATACAGAACTTAGCCCTACCCAGGTTGGTTTGGGGACATTTCGGGGACCGATAGAATTGACAAACATGATCGTCAGTAGCGTTAAACAAGGTAAATGCCAATGAAAATGAATGGGAAATTTGTCCAAATTTCCATGGCCGTCAATGGCATCGACATCCATATGCGTCAATGGAAGCCAAGTACATTTGCATCAAGAGAATCGACAAACATGGCTGTCAATGGCATTAAACAAAGTAAATGCCATTGAAAATGAATGGGAAATTTGGACGTCTACGGCCGTCAATGGCATCGACATCCATATGCGTCAATGGAAGCCAAGTACATTTGCATCAAGAGAATCGACAAACATGGCTGTCAATGGTATCAAACAAAGTAAATACCATTGAAAATGAATGGGAAATTTGCACGTCCATGGCGGTCAATGGCATCGACATCCATATGCGTCAATGGAATGCAAGTACATTGGCATCAATAGAATTGACATACATGGCCGTCAATGGCATCTGTCTAAATTGGCCTCAATGCCATGTTAATGCCATTGGAAGTGAATGGGAAATTTTGACGTCCATGGCCGTCAATGGCATCGACTTCCATATGCGTCAATAGAATCCGGGACATTGGGGGGGCCACGTCCTATTGCTATCTGGTCATTTTCTGTTGATTTGGGGATATTAATTTTTTTCCCATCGAAAATGAATGGGACATTTGGACGTCCATGGCCGTCAATGGCATCCAATTACATATGTGTCAATGGAATCCAAGTACATTGGCATCAATAGATTCGACATACATGGCTGCCAATGGCATCAATGCACTGTAATGAATGGGAAATTCGAACCAACCTTGAATCCCATTAAAAATGAATGGGAATGTTTTCGGCAAATTTCCGGGCACAGTTAATTTTTTCCAAATTCTGTATACAACGTTTATGCCCCTCACCGTCCCGGAATTTTTGATGTCCAAATTATGTGATTTGGTCAAAAAATTTTAGGACTAGATACATTTTGAAAATTTATTTATATATATATATATATATATATATATATATATATATATATTTATTTTATTTTTTTTCCGAAAAATCGGCGTTTACGGGCGAACAGAAAAACTTTCGGGGTCGTTCGAAAAATTCCCTGCGTTGCGTGAAAATTTCAGTTGTTTCGATATTTGAACGTTGCCAATCAGTCAAATGGGTCGGGCTGTGCGGCACGGTGAAGAAATCCCATTAAAAAAAAAAAAAAAAACAGAATAACACTATCTGGGTCTTTTTCAAACACCCAAATTTTGATATATTTTATTATATTATAATTGAGACTGGCATCCACATGCAAGTACGCGTATTTTTCCATTCGTGATAAACAAGAACCAAATTGCAGGAGTCAGCAGTTCATCATGTCCTCAAGTGTCAGACATTGTCATCTACATCATGTGATAGGCTTGTTTTTCTAATCACTTGGTTAAGGGTAGCCTTGACGAATGTCCAAAAGAAAATAGTCTGCTTGAACCACATGAAAGCAGGAGGGCTTTTTTATCATGAAAATTTGGATTGGCAACACTTGGGTGTTGACCAGCCCATGAAAAGGGGTCTGATCTGCACAACTGAGTTTTAGTTGTGTTACGTCCAGTACGTTTCTCTGATCACCGTAACAACAACACTTTAAAATTTGGGTTCTGAGAACTTTGCTGCAAGCAGATAAAACTCACTTTGCTACTGAAACGCGCTTTTGATCAAGTCAACCACGAAAGTCTCTGTCCGGAAGGACTTTCCACGTTGCTAAAGATCAGCCAGTTTGCCCAAGGCTGTGTTCTTAGCCTGTTGTTATTTTTAAATTAGTCTTAATTTGTCGATAAAATCCCAAGCGTCCCAAATTCGAAATGACATCATTCTTCATTATTTGCATCACTCGAACAATGGTCACGGACTGTGGACAAGTGGTTATAACGCCTGCTTCGGTTTTGTGGTTTGGGGTTCTGGTCTTCTTGTGTCAAGTTTGGATGCCGTCCTAGATGACTTGTGAAGGATTTCTGACATTTATCTCTTTCGTTGCTATGAAAAATGCAAGACGACCAATCATATGGGATACGGTCATCCTTCTGTGAATTGAAATGAGTTGGTCACTGTTAGACGTACAATCCATTTGAAGAGGGAAGGTGGCAGTGAATGTTCATTCGCTACCAGCCAGCAAGTCTTGCGCAAACAATGGCAGCCAAAACTTTAACAAATATGCATAAAGCATTGGAGGAATACATACATACATACAGTGGGGCAAATAAGTAATTAGTCAACCACTAATTGTGCAAGTTCCCCCACTTGAAAATATTAGAGGCCTGTAATTGTCAACATGGGTAAACTTCAACCATGAGACACAGAATGTGGAGAAAAAATCCCAGAAAATCACATTCTTTAATTTTTAATGATTTTTTTTTTTGCAAATCATGGTGGAAAATAAGTGTTTGGTCAATACCAAAAGTTAATCTTAATACCTTGTTATGTACCCTTTGTTGGCAATAACGGAGGCCAAACGTTTTCTGTAAATCTTCACAAGCTTTTCACACACTGTTGCTGGTATTTTGGCCCATGACTCCATGCAGATCTCCTCGAGAGCAGTGATGTTTTGGGGCTGTCATTGGGCAACACGGACTTTCTATGGGGTTGAGATCTGGAGGCTGGCTAGGCCACTCCAGGACCTTGAAATGCTTCTTACAAAGCCACTCCTTTGTGGCTGTGTGTTTTGGATCATTGTCATGCTGAAAGACCCGGCCACATCTCATCTTCAATGCCCTTGCTGATGGAAGGAGATTTTCACTCAAAATCTCTCGTTACATGGCCCCGTTCATTCTTTCCTTTACACAGATCAGTCGTCTTGGTCCCTTTGCAGAAAAACAGCCCCAAAGCATGATGTTTCCACCCCCATGCTTCACAGTGGGTATGGTGTTCTTCGGATTCAATTCAGTATTCTTTCTCCTCCAAACACGAGAACCTGTGTTTCTACCAAAAAGTGCTATTTTGCTTTCATCTGACCATAACACATTCTCCCAGTCCTCTTCTGGCTCATCCAAATGCTCTCTAGCGAACCGCAGACGGGCCTGGACGTGTACTGGTTTCAGCAGGGGGACACGTCTGGCAGTGCAGGATTTGAGTCCCTGGCGGCGCATTGTGTTACTGATAGTAGCCTTTGTTACTGTGGTCCCAGCTCTCTGTAGGTCATTTACTCGGTCCCCCGGTGTGGTTCTGGGATTTTTGCTCACCGTTCTTGTTATCATTTTGAAGCCACGGGGTGAGATCTTGCATGGAGCCCCAGATCGAGGGAGATTATCAGTGGTCTTGTATGTCTTCCATTTTCTAAGAATTGCTCCCATAGTTGATTTCTTTACACCAAGCGTTTTACCTATTGCAGATTCAATCTTCCCAGCCTGGTACAGGTAAACAATTTAGTCTCTGGTGTCCTTTGACAGCTCTTTGGTCTTGGCCATAGCGGAGTTTGGAGTGTGACTGACTGAGTTTGTTGACAGGTGTCTTTTATACCGATAATGAGTTAAAACAGGTGCCATTAATACAGGTAACGAGTGGAGCCTCGTGAGACCTCGTTGGAATAAGTTAGAGCTCTTTGACAGCCAGAAATCTTGCGTGTTTGTAGGTGACCAAATACTTATTTTCCACTCTAATTTGGAAATAAATTCTTTAAAAATTTAACAATGTGATTTTCAGTTTTTTTTCCACATTCTGTCTCTCATGGTTGAGGTTTACCCATGTTGACAATTACAGGCCTCTCTAATCTTTTCAAGTAGAAGAACTTGCACAATTGGTGGTTGACTAAATACTTATTTGCCCGACTGTACACAGAAAATAGTATTGATTTAAAATAAAAAAAGAAAAGAGAAAACAAATTAATTTAAAAAAATAAAATAAAACAAAATACATTAAAAAAAAAAAAAACTATGTACAGTAATACAGTGTGTCACAAAAGTGAGTATACCCCTCGCATTTCTGCAGATATTCATCTTATCTTTTCATGGAAGAACACTGACAAAATGACACTTTGACACAATGAAAAGTAGTCTGAGGGCAGCTTACATAACAGAGTTCATTTATTTTCCCCTCAAAATAACTCAAAATATAGCCATTAATATCTAAACCCCTGGCAACAAAAGTGAGTACACCCCTTAAAAAAAACATACATCCCTAAATCTCCAAATTGAGCACTGCTTGTCATTTTCCCTCCAAAATGTCACGTGACTCGTTACAGGAGTGCTGTGAGCATTGCTGTAGATATTGAAGAGGTGAGGGGGTCAGCCTGTTAGTGCTCAGACCATACGCCGCACTCTACATCAAATTGGTGTGCATGGCTGTCAACCCAGGAGGACGCCTCTTCTGAAGACGGTACACAAGAAAGCAGAAGCAGAAACGCCTGACCTGGGCTACAGAGAAGCAGCACTGGACTGTTGCTCAGTGGTCCAAAGTACTTTTTTCAGATGAAAGCAAATTTTGCATGTCATTCGGAAATTAAGGTGCCAGAGTTTGGAGGAAGACTGGGGAGAAGGAAATGCCAAAATGGTCCAGTGTCAAGTGCCCACAGACAGTGATGATCTGGGGTGCTATGTCAGCTGCTGGTGTTGGTCTACTGTGTTTTATCAAGGGCAGGGTCAATGCAGCTAGCTATCAGGAGATTTTGGAGCACTTCATGCTTCTATCTGCTGAAAAGCTTTACGGAGATAAAGATTTCCTTTTTCAGCACGACCTGGCACCTGCTCACAGTGCCAAACCACTGTGAGCAGGTAAATAGTTTACTGACCATGGCGTTTTTGTGCTCAATTGGCCTGCCAACTCTCCTGACCTGAACCCCATAGAGAATCTGTGGGATATTGTGAAGAGGAAGTTGAGGGACACCAGACCAACACTGTGGATGAGCTTAAGGCCGCTATCGAAGCATCCTGGGCCTCCATAACAGCAGTGCCACAGGCTGATTGCCTCCATGGCACGCCGCATTGAAGTAGTCATTTCTGCAAAAGGATTCCCGACCAAGTATTGAGTGCATAGCTGATATAATTAATTGAAGGTTGACTTTTTTCATATTAAAAAACACTTTTTTGTATTGGTCGGATGAAATAGGCAAATTTTTTTAGATAGGGATTTTTGTTTTTTCTTGACTTTTTTGCCAAAAACATCAATATTAAAACAACAATAGGGTTGAACTACTTCAGTTGTGTGTAATGATTCTAAAATATATGAAAGTCTAATGTTTATCAGTACATTACAGAAAATAATGAACTTTATCACAATATGCTAATTTTTTGAGAAGGACCTGATATGTTAAGGTGACAATTATTATTGTGCTAACATCGCCAAAGAAATCAGGTTCTTAATCATAGCATCATAGCAACTTGTGCAACACAACACGCCCACTGTCTGCTGCAGTTGATGCTGATAACAACAGAACATTAAGAGAACGTTAAATCTCTACCGCACACAACTCACTGTCACGTCAGCCACGCGGTGCGTTCAGGTACAGTACGCAAAAGATATCCACCTCATTAGAACCCGATTCGTACATTATTACAGGAATATTATCAATATTATTGTGATACGGTATTATTATTCTGATTTTTTTATTTGTTTTGCTGTGTGTAATTACCATTTGTAGTAGAACCAACAGTAGAGTAGGAATTATAATGTATTCTTATGGGAAAATCCTGCTCAACAAACGACCATTTCGACTTACAAACAAGGTCCTGGAGCGAATTAACTTTGTATGTAGCGCGTAGGTAGAGTTTGACTTTTGGGGCAGGAGGGGGGGGCACAACATGTTGATGACCCCGAAACGCAGCGTTAGCTTACAAGAATATTTATAACAATAAGTTGACAGTGAGCGTTTTTTGTTTCCCATCATTCTTGAGGGGATTTCTAAATCAGACTGCTGAGGCAATACTTTTCGCCAAGATCGTCATCCATTGAAAATGGTACGCCCACCGGTGTTGTGCCAATGTAGTTACCCCAGTCAAAATTTGTATCCCCTGGGCAGAGCCATATGGAAGTAGATTTGTGTCTTTATTATTATTATTTCAAAAAAAAGTTCTAATCAAAATATATATTTTCAACCACAAAAAGTCTCTTTAATAAAAAATAATTTTTTTTTTTTTTTTTTTTTTTTAATGAAGCAATGTTGATTTGTGTCTGGGCCACATTTTGGCTAGGAAATTTTTCTCTTTGTTATTCAATCAAAAATAAGTTGCTTCAAAAAAATATGTATTTTCAAAAAGAAAAATCACTTCAAAAATGAAAAATTTCAATCATGGAAAAAGTTTTTGAATGAGAAAAAATATTTGTGATTGAAAAATTTGCATTTGAACACAATTTTTCATTGAAAAAGTCTTCTTTGATTGAAGCAATCCCTTCTGTGTATGGGCCATATTATGGGTAGGACATTTGTGTCGAAAAAATTTAATCCCAAAAAAAGTTGCTTCCATCAAAAAAAATATTTTCTATCAAAGAAAAAAAATCATTTGAAAAATAAAATTGCCCTCCCCTATTTTTTTTTGGGGGGGGGGGGGGGGGGGGTGATGTGCAAAGCAAATGACCGTCTAAGTTGCCAGTCACATGATCTGTTCGAAAAATAATTTTGACCCATTATTAAAATATATTTTTTATTTTTTACTTTTTTTTTTTGTTTATTTCATCCATTTTTGTTGTAGTTTTATTGCTTTACAACTTTGATATACTGTATATAGAAAAGTCATTTGCATGCAATGACACTTTTCGCCCACTGGGGGGGGGGCCTGGTTCCCCTGGCCCCCCTTAAAATCCGCTTATGATATAGAGGTACCACTGTTAGGGTGACCACATTTGGATTTCCAAAAAAGAGGACACTCAGCCCGGCCTCAAGATACTTGAATTTCACTCGAAGTTCACTCAAAGATGCCTATATCACTTTAATATATTTGAAGTGTGCCCCTTCACTCTGGATGGAAAAATGCAGTTTGAAAAAAATAGATGAATAAATAATGACTTTAAAAAATAATAATAGATATATACAGTATATATATACGTTCTATAAACTAAACATTTTTATAAATTACTATCACAACAATTGTCTTTGACAAATTGTTATTCCCATTCAATTGATATTCTCATTCAATGTTCTAGATTGCACACAAACAAAAACTGAAATAAACTGACAAATTATTCAACCAACATGTTTCCAAACGTAGCAGTTCAAAACTACGTTTCCCATAATGCCTAGCGCAGTGTAGCTTACAGATAGCTAGCTGAGGCAAAAATCAAACTTTGCTATAAAAGTTTACAATCATCGGCAGCGCAACAATGTGACACCAAACGGGATTTTACAGTCAAAGCTCCGACAGAAGTCAACAGTTGCCATTATATACGTATTTATCGTAAAAAACTTCAGGCGTTGTGGCCAAATCGTCAACCCAGTAGATGGCGGTAATGCCTCATGATAGGGGTAAACTGCCAACAAAACAAAAAGAACTACTCCTTCCCTCCCTACTACTAGGAGCTATGTCATCGCAGGCAGGCGCTGCCACCCAGCGGCCGGAGGGATTCTCTTCAAATTGGTTCCGTGAAAATCATAAAAACCGGACATTTCTATTAATTTATAAAACCCGCCCGGACGACGAGGATACTACGTGAAAGTAGGACATGTCCGGGCAAAAGAGGACGTTTGGTCACCCTAACCACTGGTCTGTACAAATCTAATGGAAAAACATTAACTGAGCAAGCGTTCTTGTGCCACATGACCACAAACTGTTACACAAACCACCAAGAAAGTTCAAGCTTAACTTTTGAATGTCAAATGTCTGTTTGTTGTCCTTGCCAGCGTGTTCATTTTCTAAAATAAATTTGTTCTGCCATTTCAATCTAGCGTGTTGCCCGCTTATTTACAGGGTGGTCCATATTGTGCATGCAAAGCATGGAGATGGCTAAACAAGTGAAAAGCAAACACAAGCTCAAACGCTAATACAAATTTAAATGGAGGCCGTTTCGCCCTGCCGTACAGTGTCAAATTTAATGATCCACTTGTGGAGCGTCATTGAAAGTTTTGGCCACCTAGCAAAGTAATCACACTTCAGATCAGTTCACAGTAATCTGGATAATTAGCCATTTGCTACACAAACATGGGGTTATGGCTTCACAGGGGACTTCGCTGAACAAAACCCAATGTGGGTTGGGTGAATTTTTAAGAAAACGGTTGTACGTCAAGGCCTCGTGTCGCATACGCGCAAAGAGGTTAAACAGGAAGAAGTCGGGACAAGATATACCCGATCTTTTTTTACGATGTGGCTCCCTTTAGCGTTTCTTAACAAATCAAGTCATTTTGATGCCAAAATTTTTAAAAAATAAACATGCCCAATATTTTCCGGCGACGCCGCGGAAACATGTCTAATTTCCTACGCTTGGTTCTTTTTTTACTGTCTCTGCTGAGTTTAAAGCATCGCTAACTTGTTTTTCACAGGCGATTACAGCTGGAACAAGAAAGGCTCACAAGGCCAGCAGACCATGAGACCTTCATGAGGCTGAGGGCCACCTCCAGATCAATGTTGTCATTTTGTTGATCGGGTGATGCGTATCCACCATGCAAGATGCATTTTGTTTGCTAAATAGATGTGTGAAGCGGCTATTCATCCAGCAATTTTTCACAGGAGTATTAGTGGACAGCATGATGATGAGCTGGCTGCTGATTTGTTGAATAACATGTCTCGTCTGCACGAGATACATTGGGTACATTTGGTACAATGTTTGTATTATATGACTTATTTTGGTCAGTTTCTTTTTTTTTTTAATGTCAAATATAATTTTAAACATCAAAGATAACTTTGAACACTCTTTTATGTCGCTACAAAGCATATAATTACAAAGTTAATGTGGACGCCACCACAGCAAAATGAAGCAACACAAGAGATTAGCTATTGAAAGCAGAGCTATTAAAAAAGGATTTTTTTTTTTTAGGCCATTTGTGTCATTTTTTTAAAATTACTGCTTAAAATATGATGTATATTTTTAAAAGTCCATCAGTCATAAAGAAATGATCCGCCATGATGATTCGGTTAGTTCTTACTATTATACAATTTTACCCGAGGAAGGAGACAAAAAAGAATTCTCATCCTATATTAGCAAAATTCGAGCGCACTACTGGCATTCGCTAATAAGTCTGAAATTAATTAGGCATAACATTCAACCACTAAAACTTTTTTTTGTCCCTGATAAGGAAAAATAAATAAAGCAATTTCAAATCAAATCATAGCTATTCTCTGTAAAACTCTCGAGTTATAAAACTGACCAAAAAAATTAGCGGTGGTGACAAACATATTGAAGCGGGTTATGTATAAATTTGTTAAGCAATGGCCTTTATGTAATTTGACATTTTTTAAAAACCATGGCGTGAAACAGATATCACGTTGCAGACGTATGCATAAGAATCAAGTATAAACAATTTAAAATGCATTCAAAGTCATTTACAGAACCCAACCGATACCAGCAATCCATCACATTCTTAAGTACTTAATAAATTTACTGCCTCAGCCCATTGTGAGGTGTGATTAATAGCAAGACAAAATACTTGTCAGCAAGGCTCCAGTTGAGATGATTGAGTCACTTGTCTGTATCCTTTCTAATGTGTCTTTGTATGTGTGTGCGTGTGTGTGTGTGTATGTGAATAGGCTTCTTTGTAGGGATATGAATGGAAAGAAATGGCAAAGACTTTTAAAAGCTTACTCTCAGTCACTCAGTCTCATTTTGACAAAAGACAACGTATTTGATGGCATAGTGTTACATGACTTCCATTTGACTTGAGCAGTTTTGCACACTAATCAATATGTTCATGCTTTTGTAATCCAGGTTCACACACTTTTTTCCATTCAATAGATACAGTGGGGCAAATAAGTATTTAATCAACCACAAAATGTGGAGAGTTCTCCCACTTTAAAAATATTAGAGAGGCCTGTAATTATCAACATGGGTAAACCTCAACCATAAGAGACAGAATGTGGGAAAAAAAAACAGAAAATCACATTGTTTGATTTTTAAATAATTTATTTGCAAATCATGGTGGGAAAAAAAGTATTTGGTCAATACCAAAAGTTCATCTCAATCAGTGGGGCCCCCAGGGGGTGGCCAGGGGTGGTCTAGGCCACCCCACTGGCCACCCCTCTTGCCAGTATATCGTTAGATTGTTGTAGCATCAATTATGCATTTCATCCCGAATGCAAATCTGCCAGCACCTGCTTTTCCCCAGTAATTATTTTGTTTTGTTAAATGTACACCTTATGCCTAATATATACATAACACAATAAAACAGAATTGTTGTGGAACTCAAAATGTTGACTGGACAGTTATGGACTATGCACATTAAATCATTATTAACATCAAATATTACACAATGGAGGAAGTCGGACATACGGGCATTAATGACGTCACCAGCCACAACAAAGCATCACCATATAGAAATGGGGGCAAAAGACGAGTCACGAGCAGTTGCTTTGTCATGCATTGTAATACAAACGTGTTGAACTTTCGTCTTATTTGCGGTCTTTTTTCCGTCGGAATGACTAAAAGTTGCTGTGTTGCGGGTTGTCACACAAGGAAGAGTTAGGAGCCGCATTTGAAGTTCTTCATTCTTCCGAAAAACAAATTGCTGAAAGCAATAGATCGAGGAACAGTAATAGAAGACGGTTCCGTGGACTATTCTCGCCTGTGGGAACCTAAATCCAAGCACATTTACGTTTGCAGCCAACATTTTATTACTGATGAGTAAACGTTAATCAATTTTTTTTGCCCCAATTAGCTGCTAGGATTCAATAGACTGGGAAGTGGTTATTATTACCGGAACCGACAACTCGCAAAGCGTTATTTTTCTTTTGCCGTGAACTGCTCTGATCGGTCAGTCGGTATATTATTGGCCTGGTGGGAATTGGTTATTTTGCCATGACGTGCTCACGGCTAAATACCGCTTGGAGGCGAATTACCGGTTAGGGCAGAAATATTCACTCCGTATATACACCAGTTTTCTTAAGTTTCACAAAGTACATATTCCACGTAATTGCTAAAGGTCAACTTACTGGGTGACTTTATGAGATAGTTTTAGATGTTTCCGAACTCCACTGCAGGCAATTCCTTTGGATTGTTTATCCAGCTATCAGCTGCGAATTCGTAATTTTAAGTTGTATCGCCTCCTCGCGTCTGTCGGCAGTGACTCGTGATAATAGTAAGCCATGTTTATGACGTTTTTATGAAAAACGATGCAAAACACACCTGAATGAATTTCAGACGTTTGTCTATGGATGTTTACCTGTGCGTGCCCCCTTCTCAAAATGGCGACACGTTGCTAAGTGAGATGACGTCATCGTGACATCACGCCGACTTCTTCCATACACCAAAGTATATTAGTAGCCGTGTCCTTAAGTCTTTCTGATAAGTTTCCCCCTCACCTTTTTACTGCAATTATATAATGAAAACCTGAAATTATGGCTTTTAGTTTTGGTGTGCCACCCCAAGATTTTAAGTGGGCCCCATCTGGCCACCCCTAAGAAAAATTTCTGGAGGCGCCACTGATCTCAATACTTTGTTATGTACCCTTTGTTGGCAATAACGGAGGCCAAACGTTTTCTGTAACTCTTCACAAGCTTTTCACACACTGTTGCTGGTGTTTTGGCCCATTCCTCCATGCAGATCTCCTCTAGAGCAGTGATGTTTTGGGGCTGTCGTTGGGCAACACGGACTTTCAACTCCCTTGAGATCTGGAGACTGGCTAAGCCACTCCAGGACCTTGAAATGCTTCTTATGAAGCCACTCCATTGTTGCCCTGGCTGTGTGTTTGGGATCATTGGCATGCTGAAAGACACAGCCACGTCTCATCTTCAGTGCTTGCTGATGGAAGGAGATTTTCACTCAAAATCTCTCGATACATGGCCCCATTCATTTTTTCCTTTATGCAATTCAGTATTCTATCTCCTCCAAACACGAGAACCTGTGTTTCTAACAAAAAGTTCTATTTTGGTTTCATCTGACCATAACACATTCTCCCAGTCCTCTTCTGGATCATCCAAATGTTCTCTAGTGAACCGCAAACGGGCCTGGACGTGTACTTTCTTCAGCAGGGGGACACGTCTGGCAGTGCAGGATTTGAGTCCTTGGCGGCGCATTGTGTTACTGTGGTCCCAGCTCTCTGTAGGTCATTCACTAGGTCCCCCCGTGTGGTTCTGGGATTTTTGCTCACCGTTCTTGTTATCATTTTGACGCCACGGGGTGAGATCTTGCATGGAGCCTCAGATCAAAGGAGATTATCAGTGATCTTGTATGTCTTCCATTTTCTAATAATTGCTCCCACAGATGATTTCTTTACACCAAGCGTTTTACCTATTGCAGATTCAGTCTTCCCAGTCTGGTGCAGGTCTACACTCTGGTATCCTTCAACAGCTCTTTGGTCTTGGCCATAGTGGAATTTGGAGTGTGACTGACTGAGATTGTGGACAGGTGTCTTTTATACTGATAATGAGTTAAAACAGGTGCCATTAATAATGGTAACGAGTGGAGCCTCGTTAGACCTCGTTAGACCTCTTTGACAGCCAGAAATCTTGCTTGTTTGTAGGTGACCAAATACTTATTTTCCACTGTAATTTGGAAAAAAAATTCTTTAAAAATCAAACAATGTAATTTTCTGTTTTTTTGTTTTTTTCCACATTCTGTCTCTCGTGGTTGAGGTTTGCCCATGTCGACAATTACAGGCCTCTCTAATCTTTTCAAGTAGAAGAACTTGCACAATTGGTGGTTGACTAAATACTTATTTGCCCCACTGTATATATGCCATAAATCAATACATGTCAATTACGTGTGTGCGGTATCACCAGTATCCAAAACTGAATTTACTAGAGGAGCACTTTGAGATTTCCACCTAAGCAGTCAAACTCAAAGCATTACCAAATTTGTTAGAGCGCGCATCCCCTTTCAGTATGAAACGAAACAAGTTATTGTAAAATTGCTTTTCTGATCTCTTTGACCTCATGACCCCAAAATTTAATCCCTTCCTTAATATTACGAACATACCTTGCAAGTTGGATAACCCCCTTTATTAATGCTTGAATTATCTCAAACATAAGCCCCTTTCAGATTTATATCCCGGTCAATTTCTGCGCAAGGTGACGCGGGATTTACAGTGGTATGAAAAAGTATCTGAACATTTTGGAATTTCTCACATTTCTGCATAAAATCACTATCAAATGTTATCTGATCTTTGTCAAAATCACACAGATGAAAAAACTGTCTGCTTTAACTAAAACCACCCATACATTTATAGGTTTTCACATTTTAATGAGGATAATATGCAAACAATGACAGAAGGGGGAAAAATAAGTAGCTGAACCATAACAGTTAATATTTTGGCAGCAATGACTTCATCCAGACGTACCTGCAGATCAGTCTGGCACACCTATCAGGACTAAGGGCGTAGGTTTGCATAGGGACGGTAGGGACATAACACCACCAACTTTTAAAGATGCTCAAATTGTCCCCACCAACTTTTAAGCAACCATATTTGCATTACATGATGAGTTCAGTTATATAGGTAATTTAGATTGTCTTCCCATAAATTGTAAGGATAGAATTGAACTTACATTATGTTCAGATTTACATTTACCACTTTTCACTTGCTGAATGTGCTGGTCCATTATTTTCCCCCTTCAAACGCACGTTTGATTGGCTGATGTCTAGAACCCCCACATTCACACAATCCTGACAATTTTCGGCCAGCAGCAGCCACTTTAAGTAAAAAGACGTCAATGTTGTGAAGGTGGGGAACACACCACTAACTTTGCAACCGAAAGTCCGACCTGATTCAGAGTTAGCATAACATTAGACTGTGTGAACTTACTAACCTGTAAAACTCGAGTAGAAAGCTGCTTAGAGACGTGTCTTCCTGTACTTTTTCTACTGTTAACGTTAATCCAACTGTGCATTTATTCCCAAATTAAAATGTGTTTTCTATCTCTTATCATTAAAAAATATTTTTATTTGCAGCCGATGCACGTTTTTTAACCCCCCCCCCCATAAAAAAAAAAACAACCACTGTAAATTTCCTTTATATGAAGCAAGCATTTTGAAAAATGACTTTCTCACATGAAAATAATTTTATTGTAACTTTTTTTCATTTTTACGTAGGAACCAGCTATATTTGAGAAATGTACCCAATCTGTTTGGTCTTATTAATGTCCCATCCCCAGCAAAAAGTGTACATGCAAGTTATGCTGTAATAGCGTCCCTACCAATGTTGAGACCAAACCTACGCTTTTGATAAGGACTAATCTTGGCCCAATCTTCTCTACAAAACTGCTGTAGTTCAGTCAGATTCCTTGGATGTCTGGCATGAATCGCTGTGTTTAGGTCATGCCACAGCATCTCAATGGGTTTCAAGTCTTGGCTTTGACTTGGCCACTCCAGAACATGTATTTTGTTCTTCTGAAACCATTCTGAAGTTGATTTACTTCTGTGTTTTGGATCAGTCTTTTGGAGCATCCATCCTCTTTTTAGCTTCAACTGTCTGACAGATGGCCTCAGATTTTCCTGCAAAAAAATCTTAATAAACTTTTGAATTCATTCTTTCATTAATGATGGCAAGTTGTCCAGGCCCGGAGGCGGCAAAACAGCCCTAAATCCCTCCACCATGCTTCACCGTGGGGATGAGGTGTTGATGTTGGTGAGCTATTCCATTTTTCCTCCACACATGACGTTGTGTGTTACTCCCAAACAATTTAAACACTGTTTCATCAGCCCACAAAAATATTTTGCCAAAACTTCTGTGGAGAGTCCAAGTGCCTTTTTGCGAACATTAAACAAGCAACAATATTTTTTAGACAGCAGTGGCCTCCTCTGTGGAGTCATCGCATGAACACAATTCTTGGTCATAGTTTTATATATACAGTGGGGAGAACAAGTATTTGATACACTAGCGATTTTGCTGGTTTTCCCACTTGCAAAGCATGTAGAGGTCTGTAATTTGTATCATAAGTTCTCTTCAACTGTGAAGGACGGAATCTAATACAAAAAAACTGAAAATCACGTATGATTTTTAAATAATAAATTTGCATTTAATTGCATGAAATAAGTATTTGATACATCACAAAAATCAAATTTAATATTTGGTACAGAAACCTTTGTTTGCTATTACAGATACCAAACGTTTCCTGTAGTCCTTGACAAGGTTTGTACACACTGCAGCAGGGATTTTGGCCCACCCCTCCATGCAGATCTTCTCCAGAGCCTTCAGGTTTCGGGGCTGCTGCCGGGCAACACGGACTTTCAGCTCCCTCCATAGATTTCCTATCGGGTTCAGATCTGGTGACTGGCTAGGCCACTCCAGGCCCTTAAGATGCTTCTTACGGAGCCACTCTTTAGTTGCCTTGGCTGTGTGCTTTGGATCGTTGTCATGCTGGAAGATCCAGCCATGACCCATCTTCAGGGCTCTCACTGAAGGAAGGAGGTTGTCAGCCAAGATCTGGCGATACATAGCCCCATCCATCCTCCCCTCAATACGGTGCAGTCATCCTGTACCCTTGGCAGAGAAGCAGCCCCAAAAAATGATGTTTCCTCCTCGTTTCACGGTTGGGATGGTGTTCTTGGGGTTGTACTCATCCTTCTTTTTCCTCCAAACACAACAAGCAGAGTTTAGACCAAAAAGTTCAATTTTGGTCTCATCCGACCACATGACCTTCTCCCATTGCTCCTCTGGATCATCCAAATGGTCAGTGGCAAACTTCAGACGTGTCTGGACATGCACTGGCTTCAGCAGCGGGACCTTTTTGGGCTGGTGCGACTTCTACTCAGGTGCGATTTATAGTCCGAAAATACGGTAACTGCGGTCAAAGTTTTTAATCGCTTTACAGCAACAGTAATAAATAACAGTTTTGGGATCATGAGCCCTTTTAATCGACACAAAATTTTTTTTTTTTTTTTTTTGACAGTCAACCAGAAACCATGAGCAAAAATCTGAAAAACAATCTGAAACCTGAATTTGATCAACTGTTCCACCCATCACACATATATATATATATATATATACACACACACACACATTTACATACAGTATGTATAGTGCTAAGACACAGCTGTGAATGGCCACAGCTGGATTTTGAGGAGATTTTATGGGTGAAACATGATCATATAACAAGGGTCACGATGCAGAAATCGCAGACATCAAGGAGGGTTGAGATTCACTTTTTCATATATTTAACTCTTTTAAACGTTTTTTTTTTCTTTTTCCATTTTTCTTTGTTTGGATCGATTAATTATCATCTAAATTATCAGAAAAAATGCAACAGTAGCAAAAAATAAAATAAAATAAAAATTAAGCGATAGTTATGAGGTAGATATCCGGGACTTTTTTAGACACCATTTTTTTTATTGTGACGTAATTTGTTTATAAGTTTTAAATATGCGAGTGAATATTTTTTTTAAGTCGTTTTTTTTTTTTTTTTAATGAAATATTAGACACTGATGATTTGAAGCTAAAAATGACATTTTGATTAATAAATATAATGAAAGACTTTCGTTTTATGGCTGTGTTGAAACAAAAGCGGTTGCGCGACGTCTGTAAATGGGGGTTTCCAGGTAAAACGTTCAAATTAAAAATAGTTCGGGAGCTTAATGCGCCATGAATTTGCTATGGCAGCATATAGACATGTTGTTCTATCAAACACAAGTTGTTTTGGCTTAAAATACAGCAGTTTCTTTTGAAGAGGAGTGCAAGAGCAGAAACTGCTTTTTCAGTTTTGTCTGTGTTTTTCGCCGTATATATACATATATATATATATAAATAAAGCGAAACAAAACCAACAAGTTAGATTCCAGTGGTGGGGACGAATACACAAGACGACAAATTTCTCATCCATCCACAGTCCAACCAAATTTGCATAAACACAACTGACAGCTGAAATGTGGGAAAAGGTTCCCATTTCACTTATATGTGGCTCAACGTTTTTTATTTTATTTTAAACTTTAGAATTACATTACAATTATGAAAGAAAAATCCCAATAAAAAGTTCAGAAAAAATGTATACAGTGGGGAGAACAAGTATTTGATACACTGCCAATGGGTTTTCCCACTGTATAAAGTGCTTAACAAATTTATCAGGTGACAAACCAATGTAGAGTATCATGTGTAAACATATTTTGAAAGTTGAAATGTAGTGACAATTTCTTCACTTACCGCTTAAAACAATTTACTTACACTTTCTGTATTTGCTATTGAAATTAATGCTTTATTTCATACTTCTCAGAGGCCAAATTTTGCTAGAAAAAGCTAATTGAATTCCTCATTCATGCTCAAAACAAATTGTTGAGTTTGCTGAAACAGCAAGAGTCTAAAGGTGATCACTTGGACAATAGCCCCCATTGTCAAAAAAAAACTTAAGCACTGTGTTAATTTCTCTTCCACCTCTAAATAGGGTCAAAGAAAACATGGTAGAAGGCATGAACACTCAAGTCTATTGAATATTGTCCTTTAATTGTGAGTACTAACCCATTTCATGCTATGTTCTTTATTTTAAACACATTGCGTTTTCTTTTGTGATACATGTAGATTTTTATGTTGTATGTACGGTGAAACAGATTCCTTGCTTTCAGTACTGTTCCAAGTTAGTAACAACTCCTTAAATAACTTTTCACGTTTCTTACACTTATTTACAGAGGAAAAAAACAGCATTACATTTGCAAACTACACAAGAATTCATATCACTCTGTCATTTTAGTGTACTTGATGCATTGTCTACCTCAATAAATACGAATCAGACAGGGACCCACTTTTATACAGACAGGGGGAAAAGAAAAACATTATTACTAGATATCCCCCAACATTCACTTCTGCATTCAACGTTCTCAGGTGGCTTGCTTTGTCAATTTCACTTGCTTTGGTGGAGGTACTGCTGGGTGAACATGTTGAGCTCGCTGTCAAGCCAGCCCGCTTTGTTCCTGACAAGAAAACACACAAACTAGGAATGAAACACTGCTTTAACATGAGTTAAGACTTCTTTATGGAGACATCCCATAAAACATGGCCTACTAATGCACCCACTATTTTTTTTACTTGGCATTTCTATTGTATTTTTTTTATTGGTAAATTTAAATAATTTGTATGGAAAACATAATAAGAAAGGAGTTTAACATTTCATTCACATGATGTAAATCTGTAACTATTATATACTCTGCCTCTCGCAAACATTATTTAATTTAAGAAAAAAAAAAGCAACCACCCCTTCAAAGATAATAAAGAGATTTTCCAATTAGTATAACATTCTTTGAAATGAAAATCATCGCCGTATTGGCCCGAATATAAGACGGCCCTGATTATAAGACGACCCCCTCTTTTTCAAGACACAAGTTTGAAAAAAGACTTTTTGTACACCAAATTAATTTTTATACATAAAATAATTACATTACATCAGAAACAAATGATTATGACAATATATTTGAGAGAAAAAGCAAGTTATTTTGCCTTATTCAAATCTTAATATCTGAACATTTAAATATGTAAACTAGGGCTGTCAAAATTAACGGGTGGTAATTCATTTTTTAAATTAATCACATTAAAATATTTAACGCAATTAACGCATGCGCGGAACGACCCACTCAAGCATTGCTGCGAACAGACTACAATGGCGCCGTTTGAAGTATATTGAGAGCTAAGGGCAGAGACAAGCAAGTGGAGTGGACGCAGGTGTGGGTGGCGCCGTTATCAACTGTTAACTGTTAACAAGTTCCCTGAACGTCTGAAGTATGCTCAAACTGTTAGCTCTTTTAAATCAGAGCTTTAAAAACGCTTTTGTTTAGCACTGCATATCCATAACTGGCTATATATTTCAATCTACTTGCTTTCAATTCCTCTTGTGCTTATCTTCATTGCTGAGTTCAATTATTATTAGTAGTAGTAGTTTTTGTTTTATTTTTATTTATTTATTTTTATTCTATTTGTTATTAAATGCAATTTTTATGTACAATTTTATTTCCGATTTTGATTGTCTTGGTTTTTACGTTGTATTGATTTAAATGTGATTTTTATGATCTTCATGTGATGTAAAG
The DNA here is from genome assembly GCF_030265065.1 of Corythoichthys intestinalis. Taxonomy (NCBI): domain Eukaryota; kingdom Metazoa; phylum Chordata; class Actinopteri; order Syngnathiformes; family Syngnathidae; genus Corythoichthys; species Corythoichthys intestinalis. Next base: position 20,796,287 of record NC_080396.1, on the reverse strand, counting down.
CACTTTGAATTGCCTTGTGTTGAATTGTGCTATATAAATAAATTTGCCTTGCCTTGCCTTGCCTATTTTCAATGTGACCAGCATTGTCAGATTGAGCAGTGAGGAAGAAAGTGGTCAAGCGAGAGAGGGAGCGAGAGAGTAGAGAAAGTGCGCAGTTAGCGCAGGCTCAAGTGCTGCGTCCCCCACATGCTTTTGTTTTGTTAATAAAAGTACCCACAAAAAGCCATCCAATGCCTCTCGGTGTTTATATGTACGCCGCCGTCTTCCTCAGGAGGAAATCGGACGAACCGAGCCAACCGATGACAACAAGCCAACATGAATCGCCGGTCCATAGCACCGCCAGTTACCAAGAAGGGTGACTTGGTAACGCAGGCATTTATTGGACCCGCGCTATTTAATGGATTAAGCAGTGGCATCTCTTCCACAACTGTTTATAACTATTGTGGCAAGCGACATGGGGAAGAATAACTATAGATGATCTTTTTCTTAACACTATGTAATGTACTCAACGCAGAGAAGATATACCATTTGCAGAAACCACTGTGACTCATGGTTGCTCAAATTCCCATCATGGATTTGGGCAGTTAAGAACATTTAAGTCGCTACAGTATCATTTAGTGAAAGCACAACAAAAATAATATTCCTACCTCTCAAATATAAAATAATATAATAAAATAATGCATTGGATTTATTTAGCTTTTTTGGCACCGGGCATTATTATTTTCACTAGGGGTCAACTACCTCTTAAATAAACCATCTTCCTTCCATTTTTTATTAAATTTACACTTTTCCATTTCAGCATATTCCTGCTCACCTCTACAACCGCGAATAGCCAGGAAATGATGTCATGGGAAGACGAGATTTCCCTGGCATTAAACGCATCTTCTGGAAATTTAAAGAGCATATGACACGAGAAAAAAAGTCTTAAATGGCATTATTATGTGAATTAGAATCATATTTTGAGACGATTCGACTATATACAACAATTTAGCAAAGCACAGATGGCGAGAAATTAGTCTTTTAATCTGCCGCTTAGCCACGCCTACCATTATAGGGCTTTAGCATCCCCAACAGGTGGATGACGTCAGCGGTAGACTGGACTCATCGGTTTTACTATTCAGCCCATTGTGGGGGAATTATTCAGAACGAGGAAAACGCGACGAAGAGAGCTGCAAAATGTCATTGTTTCAGTCTCTCTACTCCCAATATTTTTACAGGATATTCTTTTTATCCAAGTATTTTTCCCCAATAGCTATATAAATGGCTTGAGAAGGACCAGTCAGCCCGTCAAGGGGGAACTACTCACAACGAGGAAAACGCGACGAAGAGAGCGGCAAAATGTCAGTGTTTCTGTCTCTTTACTTCAATATTTTTACAGGATATTTTTTTTATCCAAGTATTTTCACCAATTGCTAAATAAATGACATGGTCATGACAAATAACAGTCTTGTGCTGAATGGAATATGAAATAATAAAAATGCATTTATTCAGGATGACATGGCAAAATTACTCCATAATGGCCAAAACTGTCGACTTCACCTTTACTGTCGCACCTCCCGAACGATATTTTATGACACCTAAATCGGACATATGTCAGTTCCCTTCCCCGGCTTCGGAGAATGTAAACAAACCAGAAGGCGTGACAGCTAGCCGACATGCTAACCCGGACCGAGTGATGCTTCAAAGTCTTCGAAGCGGAAAATCACACATAACTAGCCTGGATTACTTGAAATGACGACCGGGTTGTCGATTGTCTTCGCGGATCGGCAAACCGCCCGGCGGAGAGCAATTTACAGTTCGTTCCCAGAGGAGGGTGGCTGGAGTTGTTGTGCAGCTAACGTGCTGCTGCTAATGAGCATTAGGAGAGCTCTTTACATGCCTATCAATGATCAAACGTAAGTACCGGTAGTCCTTTATTTAAAGGAAGTTTGTAGTGTTTACTTTGTAATCGCTGTATTCGTATTTGACATAATACAAAACAAGATGTTTACTCACTTCCTTGTAAGTCCAATGGTCCCACAGTAGTAGGGCTTGGCCAATATCCACAGTGAATGGGAACCTTTTGAAACTCCAAAAAGGCGCATACGCCTCTCCCTCATACAGAATGATTTTTCTGCAGCCGTTTGACTGGCGTGATGCGAAAAATAAACGTATTAATCCGCAAAATCAGCTGAATCCTCCGTCCTCATACACAACAGTACACTGTAGCGTGAAGAGGACGTCTTCTACCGTACACGTCACAGCGCCCTCCTCCTCAATGCAAGACCGAAGCCGGAAGTCACTCATTTTCATGGCGCGGGATTCAAAAAACTAAATAAAACTAGCAATCGCTTCCACACACATCCAAGCGGTCCATATCATTCAGGGGCATAAAATACCGCGTGTATTATGAAATAAACATGCTTTTTCGTGTGACAGGCACTTTAATACCTCCTGCAGTTTTTCATAAAATGTAAAACAATTTAAGACCTTGACTATCCAGATTCTAAATTTAGGACATTTTAAGACTTATTTTTAAGGACCTGCGGGACCTTTGAATAACAGTTGTTGACAAAAGAACCCTGGTTGAGAACCTATTTTTGGCAAAGAATGTTGATTTAACTTGTTTTTGGGAGCATACACTGTACAACTCGCACATCCCAGTGAGTGTTAATTCTTGTCAGTGAATGTTACGATTCGATTTGTGTGTGAATATCAAAGCAATGCTAATTTTATTTTTCATTCATTTTATTGTATTTAATAAATTACTCACTTTGAGCTAGCAGGTAAAAAAACGAAGTGTTTTACAGCACAATATGTGTAATTTTTTGGGGGTATTTGTGTTTAACTTTACAGTCTGACTCGCCCAGAGTGTAAAAAAACATTGAAAACCATCAAAATTTGAGTGTTTCGAGGGAATGTTCAAAAACTGCTCAATTAAAAATTTTCCAATTACATCATGCTACGGTCGATTAAGTACAGTATGTAAGCTGAATACGGAGATCAATCTCATTTTGTTTCCCCTAAATCTTCGATATTAATTTAAAATTCATCCATCCCTAACGCAGTGTGTCATGTGGTTCTTACCGTAGCAGTTTAGCCTTGCTCTGCATAGCATCCAGTAGTTCAATCTTGCCATTCATGTCAGTGATCTCATCTTCAAGATTCTGCCGGGTCACGTCAACCTGCTGGCAGAGTTGGGCAAACACCCCAGCCAACTCCCTGTCGACCATAGGCAGCAATACACACAAGATGACAAAGAATGATTGTATTAAGAAAAACATCAATTTAACCTGAATTATGTATGAATGCTCACTGTTGGACTTGATGACTGCAGTTAGATCCAGTGTAACTGACAATGAGTTGCAATTTCTCGCTGGCGTAGTCGACAAACTGTTTCTTGAAGGCGCGCTCTTTGGCCTTTGTCGTCCAGGTGAGGCGCTCGTACACAAAAAGAAGCCCATAGAGACCCACGGACAGCGCGATAAGACGCCAACCCACAGCCTTCCAGATCTGCATGTGCCACAAGAGCTTTTTTAACACAGAACCTTGCAGAGTTCCCACAATGTACTGTATTTTCAGGACTATAAGAGACTTTTTCCAATCGTTCGGCTGAGCTAACTTATAATCAGTTTTTTTTTGTTCACACTAACAACTGCAAGAAGGGCGCTTAATGCATGCTCTCTACTTCCAGAGTTGGCAAAGTTGTTCAAAAGTGTTACTGAAAATGAATACTTTGATGCAGTACTTCTCAAATAGTGGGGCAGAGCGATGCCGGGGGTGGCGTATGTGACCTCGGGACAAATACTTTTTTGCCGTACTAGAATAAAGTGAAATTGCACATACACTCATCGGGTGGCAGTAGCGCTTCATTTTCAGAGTTTGCGCAGTATTTTTCAAGCCAACAAGAGCACACAGCAAAGAGCACTGGAGATATGAAGACTTCAGATGAGGAAATATGACGAATTGTATGTAGTGTTTGGCGTTTGGCTTTGACTTTAATACAGTGGGAGACGAGGAAACACCAGTCGGCTTACTGTGTATTAAAATATTTGCAGCGGCAAGCAGGAAGCCAAATCAATTAAGTGATTCTAGAAGACATTAGACCTTAATCACATTGATAACACACATTGATTTTTTCAGCGAAAATGTGCCGAATATTGCAAACATCCGTCCTACTTTCTCATTGTTACATCAGTAAACAAGCTAGCACTGTTAGTGTCTGAAGGGAAACAGCAAATATTATGATTTCTGCAATCTTGATCTTTCATTGTGAACAAAAATGGTATTGAAATACTATTTTCAAGAGAAACAAAGTCCATGGAGAAGATGTACTTTCGAGGGCCGCACAAAACGGATTTGGCCCCCAGCCTTTGAGTTTGACACCTGTTCTATAATGATTTGCTGTGAGATCGAGAGTTTGCTAAACAAGTTGCGTTGTTTAGGCTACAGTTATGTAAATAACTTAATGTTATGTTGACAGATGCATAGTTATTATTTTGTTCATTTTATTGTTTATACTAGAATTTAGGAGTGGGAAACTCTTGGTACCTCAATATACGATACGGTTTGCGATACAAAAGTCACGATAACGGTGATCTGACGATATGGCAATACAACGACTGTCGATACACTGGTCAGGAAATCATTCTAGGATATTCTACAAACAACTAATAAACAGAAAAACAAGCTTCTGCTGTGAATTGTAATGAGTTTATCACTAGTAGACGTCCAATCCATTTGAACTGGGAGGGTTCCCCCCACTTCAAACGGATTGAACGTCTATGGCCGTCAGTTGCAGCCAATGCCAGGCAATGAGATAATTTTGGGCCATTTAAGGTCATTTACCTGTTGATTTTCAGTTACTTCCTGTTGATTTTGGGGTATTTCATGGGTCACTTCCTGTTCATTTTGTGTTATAGACCTGGGAATCACCCAAATGAACAGGCAGTGACTCAAACTCAACAGGAAATGACCTGGAAATGCCCTAAAATAAACAGCAAGTGACCTGTAAATGCCATGAAAATCAGACAGAATGACTGCGAATGCTCTGATTTCGAATGACCGTGCGTTCCCAGTCTAAATGAATTGGGCGTCGAGCACAGTCAATGCAGCCTTAGAGTTAACTGAGACACTATTATAGTGGAAGATTTTGGTAGCAACTTGTTGGTTCCTTTTTAATTTCAATTTTTTTTTTGAAGACATTGACACCTTTTTGAAACAATATCTCGATTCTTGCAGGAGCATATCGATAACCTTTTGGGATACAAAGTATCACGATATATCACCATTTCGATATTTTGTCACACCCCTACTAGAATTGCAACGATACCATTTTTTTGGTTCCTGATACCTACTCAGACACCTGGCTGTATGTATTGGCTGACGCTGACACATTACCAATAGTACCTTTTTTTATGTTTGGAAAAAAAAAATAATATTAAATTACAGCATAATCATGAGAATGTAAAGTAATTGCTATCATGGCTTTTTCAACAAAATGCTTAACTCATTGGCTGGACGATCAGTCGTCCACTTCAAATGGATTGGACATCTACTAGTGATAAACTAATTTAAATTCAGAGCAGAGGATTCCACCCAAAAATTTGAGCTATGTTTTTATCTGCGTCATTGTGCATTTTTTTGCTGATGTAAATTGTAGTCATAAAAACAGTCGAGATTCACTGTTATTTCTTGTTAATAAAATGACTTATGAACAACTGTGTCCTCACCACTCCGCCAACTACAAGGACGCCCATGGAAGTACGGGAGGTCACAGAAGCAAGTCCAGTCACCATGGAGACCATCAGTTCCTCCTGTGTCATGGAGTTTTGTGGGAATGGAGGCATGCTGGCACTGACCGGAGTAAGTGCCAAAGTTCGAGGGATCTGCAAGAAGGGACTTCATCAGCTTTGACAAACTAGTTCAGAAATGACATCAACAAAGTAGGAACAATTGATTGAATCCTGTATCCGTGACTAACTTAGGGGTTCCATTTTCTGCACTTTTGTTCTGCCCTTTGGACACACTTTTCCAGGAACACTTTCATTAATTTAAGTGGCAGACATTTCAAGTTCCAACAGTTATTTGCGAACAATTGCTTTGGGATATTTGGAACGTGAGTGGTGAATCACTGGATTAATAGACAACAAAACAAAAGAGCATTATTTGTTTTTGTATTACTTTTTTGCTGCGCAGTACAGGTCACTTTACTACATGTGGCAGAAAACACATGAGACTGAAAAGCAGTTTGTGTCCTTGCACACAATTTTAAGATAAACTACTGTATTTTAAGTTTAAAAGAAATTGCTGTGTTTGATGGAACAGTATGTCTACATGCTGCCATAGCAGTTTAATCACACAATTTGAACCCAGGCCTATATATATATATTTTTTCTATTTTAAAAGTCCATTTTACCCCTGAGACCTCGATTACGGACAAATCGCGATTGTTTGTTTTGTTTTTTTCCAACCCATCTATAAAAATAAGGAGCAATTTTATTTTTCAAATTACCTTAACATTAACATTTTTAACTTAGAATCTTTAATTTGCATCTACTATTTAGTTTAGAAAAGTTTAAGTTTTACGCAAATTAAGTCAGACTGAAAAAAAGCCTCTTTAACTAATTTGCTCCCAAAAACGTATAAATACGTTCTATTTGTAATTGTTTCAGTGTCCCAAAGACGTATCTTTTACGTTTTTTTTTTTTTTTTTTTTTCAAAAAAAGACATCTCTGGGTCATGATTCAATTTAGCTCCAAAGCTGAAAATCCATTTTAAAGCAATAAAACTGGGCACTGGAGGGCAGTAGCGCAGGGCACCGGCGGCGGACGACCGAGCAGAACAACCGGTAGGACGCCCAGGATGCCAGGCGCTGGACAAACAGCAGAACAACTGGGACCACTAGAATGCCTTTGAGTCTGTGCTGCTCGCGAGCAGAGCCCGCAGAGACTCAAAAAAAATTCATCTTTATGAGACGGACGGCGATGAGGGAAAAGTTTAACCGGCTGTCGTGGCCAGAACAGTGTCATCTTTCAGTTAGTTATGTGTAAATAAATTGTTACTTTGCTATCAAAATCTCTATTTGTCTTGTTGTTTATCTTTTTTGTAAAAGGAAAACATTATTCAGATGTTTGGGATGTAACTAAAGCAAAAAAATAGCTGTGTATAAGTGAAAGTTTTGATTGAAATGTATGCTTTCACAAAAAGCTCAATTTCTCGGTTTTTTTTTTTCATCAGAAATTGGAAAATTGCTCAAACCAAGTTATTTTTTACTAATTACTATTTTTTTTTCTGCTGAAAGAAGAGAGTCTAATCTTTCTTTTGGTGGGTGGGTTCCATGGAACAGAATTTTTCTGTGGGCCTTGCAAAATCAGTCAAAATCCAGTAAAACGGCCGGGAGCGAAGGGCCTTGCTCCAGTAAAAATGGCTGGGAGTGAATGAGTTAAATAGGTCACTTAGTTCAATCGTCCTCATAAACTATAGCATAACTGTACATTGTTCGTTACTGAAGCATTTTCAATAGTTTTAATCGATCAAAACAACGAAAAGTTAAAAAAAAAAAAAAAATCTTTTAAAAAAGAAAAAAACTCAATTAAAATCTAGAGCACTCGTTTTGTCTTTGAGGTTGGTCTTGCCACACCCTAGTCCCGGATTTCACTGCTGTGTTTTCACACTTAGTGATACAAGCGATAAAATTAGTTTTTAGATTGAAACAATGTAATTACACGATAGTATCCACTTCAAATTAATGTGTCTCTGAAACCTGCTTGGGAACTGGGAAGCTCGGCGCTTGCTCATTGCTTTCTTCTTCCTGAAGTTTTCTTCAGCTCACCTGCATTTCGTGTTTGTAATGTAAAGTTACTTAGTGGACTTTTGTTACATAGGTGGCTAACACTGTGCATTTTACAAGGCATAGCTAAACATGGCTCGTGTCACGTCAGCCTCGACTCCAGGTGTTTTTTGTTTGTTTTTTTAATCACCTACTTGCTCTTTATTTGGCTGGTAATCGAATTTAACTTTGCACAAAGCATAGTGCTTTTGAGAACAAGACCGTACAGCAGACTATATTAATGTTTTCATTACATAGCGCTTTATGCAGTAAAATCTGATATTCTAATACAGTCATCCCTTGTTTTTGGCAGTTTATGGGGGACCCCCCCCCCACGATAATCGAAATACGCGAAGTAGAGATGTAGCTTAAATACATATAAGACATGATTTTCCCCCTTTGTTTCCCCCAGAGTATAATTATTTATTAAATGCTTCATTGCATGAGTGAACTCAGATCAACTCATGCTGCTTAGAACAGCACACAACACAATGAATTGCCACACTACACTACAGCCAATGTTTAACAAGTTAAACGAGATGGCGCCTTTAAAAAAGCTTCTCTGGCAAGTTAAAGTAGCTCCCTTGTCACTCACCGTTAACTTTAACAAGCTGCAGCTGCCTGGTGAGAAAGAATAGCTTCAGAAGGGAGAGTGAGAGGCTGTACATGATCAGATGAGAGATCTCTATAAAATCCAGCATTTTTTTTTTTTTAAATTGAAAAAAAAAAATCGCAGTGGACTGAGGGTGCGATGTTTGAAGCGCAAAGTAGCAAGGGATAACTGTATACGTTTACGATCCCGGCCTCTGAGTGAGCAAGGGCTTTCATATGCATTTGCAGGAGAGCTTTGTTCATGGCCGATTAGTAGGTCATGATTTCCTACTGCAGGCATATTATTTTTAAATCTTATGCAAATATTTCAGGATTTATGAAAACTTAAAAATTGTTCCTCACCACATCGCAAAAGAGGGTGGACTTCCTCTTCAAAATTTAGTTTTTAGTTTTATTTGGATCTCAGAATGTCATTTTCAAGTATTTTTTAAAATAAAAAATAAATACTTCCTTTGCTTCAAAATTCGTCAAATTATCTTCCCTTTATTGATTTCAATGAATTTTCCATTGCAAAATGTGACTTGAAGGGTTTGGTGTCCAAAACCTGTTTTAAAATGAGAAATGTAAAGCTCACGTGAATTGACCTACTTTTAGATGTCAAAAAATGCCCTCCTGTTAAAAAAAATGTATTCCCAAAGATAAGATTTTAAGCTTTCCAATGATGTATCACACATGCATATAGGACAATTTTAAAATTTGCCCAAATTGGGTGCCTCAGAACAGAACTTCAAGCCACCTGTGTATATGGTAGGCTACAGAGAGAATTCCTGAAAAAAATTAAAAATGTATTTCATTAGTGTCCACATTATTTAACTAATAATACACATGTTCATACATATTGTGGCGTTCCCCTTGGGGAAAAAGCATTGGAGAAAACAAATATATGGATATCAACGTAGGATAGCCTCTAACATAGAGGCTTGAAAGTTAGATTTTGCCAAATTCAATACTGCATCTCTTTCCCAGACAGTTTTTACCGAAGACCATAACAGAACAGTGGTTTAGAGAAAACAAGACAGCACTATATGAGCAGTCTTTACAGAAATTCAGAGGGCAGAAAAAAGTGCTTTCTTTGTCAAGTGCTCCCCCTGCAGGCCAGTCTCTATTATTGAAAGTTTAAGATATGGAGGGGGGGACCACTACGACACGTTGCCCTGATATTCCCAAGCTAAAATACCTATCTATAGGTCGAACACGACCCGTTGTCTATCATGTGGCAGGCTAACTAAATGTTAAGTTGTTGATGTATCTGTGGCAGAAAGTGACCACAATATAATTACGGTGTAAATAAAGCCAATTAGAAATACAGTAAATAGTAGCCATAAATGCACTAAACATCTTCCCAAGGATATAGCTGTCCAAAAACATGGCTAATGGTATTAAAATTTTACTGTCATTGTCTTTATTTTAACTTGTATATACCCTAAATACATATCATCTGCTTAATCAGGAAAAGAATTTGGAGAATAGCCGATTATCATTTTCTGTTCAAACATGACATCAATCTTTTGAAATTTTATCAAACACATAACCTTTAAGTACTCATGTAGGGTTACCAACTCCCTGAGATAAAAAGAAAGAAAGAAAGAAAGAAAAAGCGATACCTTATTGGTAGAGTCGACCTCAGAACAGTCACACTTTTCTTCTCTTTTTGTGTATGGGTATTTTTTTTATTATTGATTCAAACCTGCATTAAGTGCATATTTGAGTGTCCCTCATTAAGCACATTGAAAAACAATTATCAGCAATGTATTTTTAATATAAATTATAAAAAATATAAAATTTGAAAATATCTGTCCTGCTGCATTAAGTGCATATTTGAGTGTCCCTCATTAAGCACATTGAAAAGCAATTATCAGCAATGTATTTTTAAAATAAATTTTTAGAAATATAAAACTTGAAAATATCTGTCCTGCTCACTTTAAAACTGTATAATTTAACATGTAAAGCAGAAAATTTTGTGCATCAAGAAAAGTGAAAAACAAACCCTAAGGGTAAACGGAAAATCTATTTTTAAAAAATTCCATGCTACTTTTTTTTGTCGTCCATACTGCTGTTGCCTGCTGTCATATTCATGACAAGCAACAGTACTTTGGCCATTGAGATGAGCGGGATTTCGTATTGCCATGCCCCTAAGTGAGTGTTCCGTAAGTTCATTGGTCACAAAACAGGAGATGCAGAAATGCGTTTCCCTGCAAATTTTTACTAGTATTTGTTCATTCGACAAATCAGACACTATTTTCAAGTTTCGTGATTATATTATTAAAAAAAAAAAAAAACATTTATCCATCTTCAATGTGTGTACATTATGTAGTTACCTGGTCACTGTAACCCATGAGCGCCCGTCGAGTGTTCTTGGGCCCCAGAAAGCGGTTGACCAGCATCGTCCAGCCCAAAGAGAAGTGAAAGCTGATATCCTCCTGGAAATCACTGCAAAGCTTGTCACAAGCTAGGTCATAACTAAGACTGAAACACTGGCGAGGAACCAGCTTATCCACCTGCTCTCTCGCAGAGTTGGGCAGAAGAGGCTTCAGGCCCTCTGTATGACACATGAATAAAAAACAATTTCACCAACTGTGATATACAAAGAGTATTCTCGTGCAACGATAAACTCATTGGCTGCCATTGACGGTGATTGATGTCCAATCATGTGGCTCTTTTCATTCATCTGCTGTCAATTACATTACTTATCACTTGCAGATGTCCATGCATTTGAACTGGGAGGGTGGCAGCGAATTAACAAATTCAGCCCTCCAACTTAATATGGATTAGAAGTCTAGCGCTGTCAATGGCGTCAAAAGAGTCCAATGAAAATGACAACAAAGTCAACATTACATTATATACAACAGTATTACAATTACCTATCATTTCTGCCTGTGTGTTTTGAAGAGCAGTGGTGATTGTGGTGGAGCACCTTTCTGACATATTCTTTCCAAGACACTCTTCTATATGCCGATGGAGCTCCTAACAAACAAAAAATTAAACTTTTAGAATTCGCACATTTTTGGGTGTGGCTCCCACATCTACTACTATACTTACTATACTACTAATAGTGTGTACTAATGCTATACAGATGTATTATCTAACAACTATCTAATTTCTTATAATACCACATAATAGTCAACATTTTAAAATTCCTGTCAACATTTTTTTTTTTTTTTTTTTTTTCACAAAACATGGTGGGCTTCTCCAACACCAATCTTTGAAAAAATTTCCAGCGGAAACCATGTTGGTGTTTATTTACCAGATTTCAAAACAACTGCAGTATGCTAAAACTGTACTGCTACTCACTTTTTTGTACACCTTGAGGACCACTTGTGAGGGATGGAAGTCCATGTGAAAATCATCTACTAGAACGTGGAGCTTCCTGATTTCTTCTGCCATACAATTAGACACCTGGAAATAAACAAACTATTTCAACTGCAAGAATCAAGACCATCATCCATTCTAAAAATAGCGTTCTTTTGGAAGAATTTCAACATAACAGTACAAAGCCAAACTGAATTTGCCAATAAGTAAATTTGCTACGCTGTGGCTCATTTTATGTCAAACATAGTTTTGAAAGCATGTCCGTGCTCACCTGTCTCTCAACCTCTTCTGTGATTTTCTTTATCCTGGCCTTGCAGTCCATCGTCAGCAGGTCTAACTGCTTGTCTATAAACTCCAGGCGATCTTGACGGTCCTCTTTGGTCTCAAGACAGTAAACTCTATAAACCAAATACACGACCACACATTATGCAATAGAAATAAAATAACAGTTTGTCTTTACATATGTGCATGTTAGCTACGTCATGAACAGTGAGCACTAACACAACCTTTTTCCTTCACAGATGTTGACTTTTGAACTTAACTAAAAGGAATCTCGACGTTCCTTTTCATCTCTGGCCAGCATAACACCAAGCCCAAGCTTTCCGGAAAAAAAAAAAAAAATTTGAAATGTTGTTCGCCATAATTTAGTACACATTACTAATTTGTATCAGTGTCTGATGACTTCAGCCTCAGAGAAACCGGTAATGTTTCTGGATGTTGTTGCAATAGCTGTGTTAACTGACAATGGTTTTCTGCGCAGGTACTAAGCATACATGGTAATATTTTTTTACACAATGATGTCGACTTTATACAGAATCATGACATTAATCAGTTTCAAATCTGTTCACCTGTGGATTATTCCAAACAGGTGTTTTGTTTTGTTTTGTTTTGTTTTGTTTTTTTAAGTAGCTGTCAGCTTTTCCAGTCATTTGTTTCCCCTGTCCCAATTGTATTGGTCTGCATTAGGGCTGCAGCTATCGATTATTTCAGTAGGGGAATTATCTATTAACTAGCTGGTTAAAATAATCGAGTAATCAGATTAGGAAATTTAATGTGTTGCAGAATAAATTTTAGGAGATGCAAAACAAAGGTTTGCTAACATTGCACTTTCGAAAGGGCATTAAATGTGAATACAAAATAAAAATCCCAAGTGTTTCTTCAAACTATGCAGAATTACACTTTCATTTAAAAATAAATTCAAATACCTAAGCTTAACCTCAAACGGTAAAAAAAAAAAATGAATGAGGATCTAGCAACAACACAAGAACAATTGGCTAACTTGCATAGCAAAAGTGTGCTAGCTTAAATGCTCTAAAAAAACTTTTTTTTTTTTTTTTTTTTTTTTACAATGGTCTTAAAACAATTGTTCAAACACGTATTCCCACAAAAAAGGCTAAATATATTTACTAAACTAAATTACGAATGCATTAGAAAACATTAGCTCAAACAAAAACCTAATATTGCTCTTAACAGGGAACAGCTGGATTCAGCCTTGTTAAATTAGTTATCTGTATGTCATATTCACTGTTGCCACTAGAGGGCAGTTTATCCACCCGAATCAATAAAACAAAATGCAAACACTTTCCAAACAAACCATTACAACGCAACTCTAATTAAACGAATACTCGAAGCAGCAAAATTTGATTCGAAGCTAATCGAATTACTCAAGTTAATTGATTAATCGTTGCAGCACTAGTCTGCATATAATGACAGTCATCAAATTTAAAATGAGAGAATATTTGCAAACAAATTAACTTTTATTCGTTGGAAAATTAAATAGTAGTAGAACTGGGCGATTAGAAGATTCCAAAGAGTTTTTTTTTTTTTTTTTTTTTTTTTTTTTTTTTTTTTAAATCAACCTCGGTGATAAGACATGTCATATTTATTTAACCACATCGATTACTAACTGACTAGTTTGGCAGATTTTAAACGCTCCCTCAAAAACAGTCCAATGTTGACAGTTTCCACGTGGTTTATTATACACTGAACTCCAGGTAAGGTAAACTGTAAAGCTAAACACGCATAAGGATAATAACACATTCTGTGCAGTAAAATACAAAATACAGGGTGTTCCAAAATGTTTGACCCAATTTCGTATGCCAATAAGTTTGACTATTTTCGTTGGAATGACCACAAATTTTCACAGCTTGTGTAGACACGTTTCAAGATTTTATGTGTAACGTTTGGGACTGCTATCTTTTCAGGTTAAAAAAAGCCGTTCACTTCAAAAGAAAAGGCATTCTGTCTTCAGTCACCGAAGACAATGCAGCGTGCCTTCTTCACAAATTTTGAAAGAAGGCACCAACTACAAAACAAATTAGGACTTGGCACCAAAAATTTAAAGTTTGTGTTTCAAGTTTGGCACGAGCTCCAATACCGACTCGACGTGTGCGGAGTCACAGGCGGCGCTCATATTGAACATTTATGAAAATATGTCATAGAACCATCAAATATTTGTACTTTTCTTTGTAGATTAAACCAATAAAACATATGACCTTCAACATAAAAGTGTATTTAGTTTCACTAAGATCCGTCAAGTAGTTTCCGAGATATGGGCATTTAGAATGGGGTCAACCATTTTGGAACACCCTGTACATTTTTTGCTTTTCACCCGCTAGCTAAATGCCAACATACAATGGCATATTGCTTAAAAACTGCCAGTTAAAAAACAAAACCTTGAAAAAATAAATAAATAACAGGTTTAACTCAATGCCTACAATTCACAGTGATAGACGTCTGCTCCATGTGAAATGGATAGGATGTCCACTAGTGGAAAAGTCAATTGAAATTCACAGCATACGAATGCAAATAGCCACATGATTGGACGTCTATCATCATCAATGACACTATATGAATTAAAATAAAAGATTTGAAAAATTGTGACCTTTTTCTGAACAGAACACCCATCAGTATATTCAATTGAATAATATTTGAAAAGTGTTTGCAAATCACTTTACGACTTTTTTCTTTACATTTTACACAACGTACAACCTGATAGAATTTGGATTCTGTACATTGGATAGTTTAAAAAATAAAAAGTCATAAAATTTATTCATCACAACCATTTTCACAAACCTCTGTTCCTGTGCAGCAATGTGTACGGCATCCATGATGTGTCGCAAAGCTTCAGAAATCTGCTTAGCCCGCACTGTGTGCTGTTCAAACTTTGTCTTCACCGCTGACTGAGAGATGCATTCCTAAACACAGCAGTGACATGAGCAAATCAGTGTCAGCACAAAAAACAGTAATGGGGCTTTAATGAATGATGATGGACTAATTCCAATGTGTTTAGAACTAAATATGCCTGCTTCATGATCCCATTTTTTCGCCAAGGGAAGGCAAATACTATTTACGCGTCGCATAAAAAATGTCAAGTTAAAAAAAAAAAATTTAAAAAAAACTTTCCTTTTGTTAAAAAAAATAAATAAATGGTTTCGCTTTCTTGACCAGCTGTCCTTAAAAAAAATCTAAATTCTGTAGAATACAAGGAGTATAATTCATGATTCTGAATGTTTCAAAGTGGTTACACATTTTAGCATTACCTCAAATCGCCTCTCGAAGTTCTGAAACTCAAACATCCTAGCTTGAAATCCCTCAGCAAGTGCTCCACCTGACACAAAGGAGAAGAAAATGTAATACGATACATTACACTTAATTTCCTATAATACATACACTTAGTTCTGGGACTGGCTCTTAGGGAAAGGAATTTAAAATTAATGAATATCCTTTCAACTAAGCCTTTCGCAACATGCAATAATTCCATTTATCGAACGGTAAATAAAAATGAAGGTGGTAATTTTTCCGCTGCGATTTATCGCCTCGCGTGCACGTGCATGTGCGCGTGCAGCAGACGTGCTGTTAAAAGTTCGGCTTCTTTGTTACCAACTACGCAAAATGCATCTTTGTTCCGGGTCCAGCAAAAAATAGCGCAGGGGTCAATCCGTTCCCATTATATTCTATTGTTCAACGTATACCGGCTGCGTCAGTGCTCCGGATTGACTGCGGGGCATCTCCACTGTGCCGGAGCCCGCCGGATGGTTCAGGCTTTTTACCGGAGACGCAGCCGTCAAAATGGGCGGAGCCGGGCCTGGATTCAATAGCCCAATTGCTTAATCACGGTCTAACCAGCGAACATGGACGAAGAACGCTCCATCATGGAGGTGAAAAGTCACAAAGTGATTTATGATGCAGCAGATCATCATTATACGGGCAACATTAAAAAGGAAGCTGTATGGTGTCCTATTATGTGGGTTTTTCTGGCAATGATATCAAACACATGACGTGCTGAAAACTTTGTTTTTTATTAACACACGGCGCTAAGAACACTTCCTCAACCTGTGGCTCTCGGCAGTCGGCAGGCTGTGTCTCTCTCTCTCTCACTGCCGCGTCACATGAACAAAAAAACATCACCGTTGCGTTCAGGGTGCCTTGGAAAACATACAATCAAATTATTACACATGGAACGCCATAGCAGAAGCTATGAGGGGAAAAGTTTTTATTTGCTTAAATGCTTAAATTATTAAGTGCAATTTATTTTCCTGAAAAAGACATTTTATTTATTCTGTGTTTCTGTGCGGTATTAATATTGTTGTCTTTTACTTAAAAGAGGCATGGTCTATTGATTTTAGTTGTGATTTCTTAAAAAGTATTTTTGAATTTAAGAGGAAACATTTATCGCGTTTAAATGGGTGTACTTGATCTTTTGATATATACTGTATTCTCACTGTGTTATTGTAAATTGGTTTTAAAAAATAAAAAAAAATTGGGGGGGCGCAATAATATCGCATATCGCAATAATTTATGAGATAAATTATCGCACACTAAAATTTGTTATCGCGGCAGGCCTACTTCCAACTCACATTTGTGTTGCATGCAAATGGCTGACTATAGAACTATAGTGGTAACTAATTTTTTATGAGTTTACTGTTCTATGACCTTTCTTATTTGAATGTAATGAAGATAATGCAACCCCTAGTCCTCAAATTATCTAATGATTTGTGCAGCCGACCATTTTTACGATTAGTCGACTGATAAAAAATAAAAATTAAAAAATTACTAATTTTTTTTTTTTTTTTTTACTAATTTAGCACTGAAATTTTTCTTGGCTTTTATTAATTCACAAAAACATTTTGGAACACTTAAATTCTTTATTAAAGTACAACATGTAAATAATAATTAATCACACATAAACAATGAGGTCAAATGTTGATAGCATTTACTAGTGCAAAAGAATGGAATGTAAACAGATTGAGAACACTGACTTCGCCTTTCCAACATTACTCAAAACAATTCTTTTAAAAAATCTAGCATTATAGTATACTATAATTATTATATATAATAGTATAATAATTATAATATTCATTGCCAATCGTATCTTTGAAAAAGGGTCTCATTTTAAAGCTATTCTTAGTGTAGAATCTGAATTCTGTAGTATTATAATATTTACATATTATAGTATTAATTCTGAAGTATGGGGGATTAACTCCTGAATATGAACGTGACGTGCTTTTATTTTGAAATGTTCACCGGAAGTAAGTTCGCTAAACCGCTAACTGCTTCACACTCCGCAAAAAAAGCAGTTTTCGTCACTGCTTATGGTGTCACACATAGATTTTTTTTTCTTTTTCATATTTTCATTTGCAAATGCTGTTAACCAGCGATTTTTAATGTTTCAAGTGTCACCTTTTAACCACAAGTTTGAGTTTTGGAGAAGACTGCTAATCTTTTAAAGCAGGCTAAAGTAGGTTGTCTTTTGTTTTCCCCCATTAGTCTCAATGTAGCAATGCTAACGTTTACAGTGTTTAATATACATGGGTTTCCTTATTTTGTATGTCTGAACTGTAATTCTACGGCATGTTGATAACCAATAAACATCTGTGAAATGAACTGGAGTCTCATATGTCATCTACACGCACGCATGCACGCGATGATAAAACGCAGCCGTGAAAATGATCGCCCTCATTTTACCTTGCGACAAATGGACTCATTGGATATCGCAACAGGCTTAGCAACTTCAATAAAACATGTCGTTAGTTAGTTAGATGCAATTACGACCTCCATTCCTAAAAATTTTGTCCTCGGATCTACACAATTCAAGTAAGTCACCCTTTTTGACTTTAAAACGGCAAATTTCGCCAAAAGGTGAGCATTTTTCATGCCTGGTGAAAAAAAGTCCAATCTCACCCGTTTCAGGCATTCCTTGAGCTTTCTGCACACGTGCCTGAAGAACCTCCTTCGCAGAGACGAAGAAGATGCGATCACTGGCCTGAGCTTGGTCCACAACACCTAGTTCATGCACCAGAAAATTAGTACAGCGATCCATATGTTGGCGGCGTACCTGGCAAGAAAAAGGATATCAAACATCATTTATTGTACTCTAGTTCAATTGTACAGTACATACAGAATGATGTTTTAACAAGAGTAAACCTGGCTAACCTCATCCATGTACTCAGGTTCTGAGGCTGAGGCATCCCAACGGTTATTGAGAATGAAGATGTTGGGGCTGGAAAGTCGTTCGTTGACTTTGTGAAAAAACGACTTCTCCTACAGAGAGACATTTGAAATGCAGTATATCTCAAATCCAAGTCTCACATCATATCCAAATTACTTCGACATGTATTTAAAAAACAAAAAAAAAGTATAGAACCTAGAGCAGGGCGGTAAACCGAAAATTTACCGTTACCGAAATTCTTCACGATGACCGACGTAATTTTGACCATGTCGGTAAATTCGGTAATTTAATAAAAGAAGAAAATATAGCCTTTTCATCCCGCTTTGACTCTGTGTTGTTCGGCTATGTTCATTCCCCTTTAAGAAAGCAGACAGTGCGCTTACGTTTGGAGTCACATGGTTTTCAGGAAGCCAATCAAACAGAAGCCCGGTAGGCTAACGCTAGCAGCTAACGCTAGCGGCTAACGCTACAAGTAAACGGGATGAAGTCGGGCTTAAGTTAGCTTCGCCAAACTTTCACCCGACATTAAGTAAACTCTTGACGGGTTCCAGATAAAGATGGAAAAACCGAGGCTTTCTGAAACAATGAACCACTTTTAAGACAATTGCCCTAAATTGAATCACTGTTTGACACACTGCAAGAGCCCCATCTACTGGATAAACAGTGCAAGTTTCTTTTTAAAAGTAAAGTTGACAAATTGCCTCAGCATTACATACAGTATCTTCAATAGAATTAAGTGGATGTCGTCTATTTCAACCAGGAGATCGTGTCGTCATTAAGTGTGATTTACACAATTAAAGTTGACCTCTTTAAGCCTGTGTCATTGCTTTTGTCTGTGAAGATGTGTTCAAAGCAGTATTTGTAATACACGACAGTGCTAGTGTTTAGACTGCATGTGCAATTGTTAAATTGAAAGCTGGTAAATAAATTTAACGAGAAACTGTTAAATTGTATTCCATGCATTGATTCAAATTTTCAAATTATATAACTGTTTGCTTGGGCGAATTTATTGTCATTTATCGTTATCGAGGTAAATCTGCTCAATTTATCGTGATATGTACTTAAGGCCATATCGCCCAGCCCTAATAGAACCCATAAAACTTAAAAGTAGTTCAGCATTTCTGCATCACAGTCTACGATTTGGGGTTTTAAACCCAAAATACGACTTACGCGTAAGTACCTGACTTAAGCGATTTTGACTTTACGATGGCGAAGTCTTGTCCACCATTCTGTCTGCAATTGTGTTTTTTGTTTGTTTGCTTTTTAAGTCGCGTAACAAGTATCTAGCTCTTGCCATGCCTCCTCCCCCAGCAGCGTCGCTGCCGTCCTGTAGTTCCTGACGGCATCAGGTTCCACCCGCTTTCATCTCCGGTTCTCATGTGACTGCCCGAGAAGCAAACTTTTAGGCTTTGGAGTGTCATGACGCCTGCCCCGACCTCTGGTTCTGGCCACTGACAATGCGCCTGCCGCTGCTGCTGCTGCTGTTGCTGCTGCTGCTTTTCCCCCGGCGCAGACACCTCTTGTGAGTCCCGATCCGTTTTTTTGAGTTCAATTTTTTGGGGTCGCGTTAAGAGAGGCGTCCCCGAGCCGCCTTGATATAAGCCATCTCTCACCTCCTTACTCGTTCCACAACATCCTTTCCCCTCAGCAAAGCGCCTCACTAGTCAGTGTGTTGTTGTTTTTTAAAGCCCGAATAGTCATTCACTATAAAGGCATTTAACACAATGTACCTCATAGTATGTTATTTACTTGATCCTATTAATATGACGTATAATACATGTTTTAGGACAGTTATTTTTTATTTTTATTTTTTTATTTATTTTTTTTTTTTTTAGGTACATAGAGGGTTAATTCCGACTTGCATGGAAATTTGGGTTACATCGCAAGCCTAGAAACTGAACTCGTCTGTAACCCGGTGACTACCTGTATGGAAGATGAATGAATGATGAATGTCTGCATGTTGTGTTCAAGATAACTCAAGAAAGAATAAAGACATTATTATCAAACGTGCAGGATACATTTGTAATATGAAATGGAAAAGGTGACACAATTTTGAGTTAATGTGGTCAAAGGACACAGAGGTCAGAAATATGTTGTGATCAAGATAAATCAAGAAAGGATAAAAGGGTTATAAAATTTGCAGAATTAATATGAAATGAAAGAGTTGATTAATTTTGAGGTGATGCGGTCAAAGGTCACAGAGGTCAAAAGTAGAGCTGGGAATCTTTGGGCACCTAACGATTCAATTACGATTACGATTCAGAGGCTCCGATTCGATTATAAAACGATTATTAATGCACCCCCCTCCATTTTTTTCATTTTTTAAAAATGTTTTGTACATTAGTTCCAAAATTGTTCAAAAATACTCTCAGGCTAAACCAAACTACTATTTCAGTATCAAGTTAACATATAGCAGTAAAAAAATATACAAAAATAACAGTAAATAAAAAACTCCAGTCCCCATTCTGTATCAGCAGCTTTAAACTACATTCAATTAATTTAATGTTGTGAATCAACCGTTAAAGTTGTTAAAATTGCTCCCGTTATTCCATAATTTCCCTTTTGTCTACTTTCGACACGTGAAAGTTTTAAAACTATTTTAAAGATAGATTCAAGTCAGTATTTTACCGATTTAGTTTAGATAAAAAGTTAATTAGGTTTGCTTGGAAGGTTCGCTACAACAGCCTTGCAGGGAAGTGTACTGCTTTAAGATGGCGGCCGTTTACTAACGCCCGCATCTAGCTTTTTGTAGATGTGCTGCTAACGCTATCGAATCTATATTGCATCTAGTCCTATATAAATGATATCTACTGTAACATTATGTGGATGTACTTTGTAGCAGCTTTTCGGCAGCAGTCAGGTAAGTTGTTGTGTTTTTTTATCTCGTGGCATGAGTTGAGCTAGAGCCGTGAGTTGAGCACTGGCATTACCCGAGGGGCCGGGTAATGAGAAGCATGATGTTTAGCGACTCTCGCTCCGTTCCTCATTGTCCCGCAGACCGCGCGGCGCGCTGAGTGTGTTGTACTTCCGCTTTACTTGGCATATTTCAATAATCGGAATTTGGATGTTTGTGAATCGTTCTCAAATCTTCCACGGCCGAATCGTGAATAATCTAAGAATCGGAAATTTTGCACACCTCTAGTCAAAAGTATGTGTTCAAGACAAGGGAAAAAAAAGGGATTATTATCAAACTTGCAGGATATAACTGTAACATGAAACGGAAATGGTGATTCAATTTGGGGGTAGTGATGTCAGATGTCAGAAATGTTTTCCTGGTCAAGCTATCTCAAGAACAAGGCAAGAGATTATTTTTTGTAATATGAACCGGAAGGTCACGAAATCTGGGGGTTGCGATGTCAAAGGTCGGTGAGGTCAAAAAAGGAATTTCACAAACACCTGATAACAGATTAGCCCATGTAAATGAAATTCGCAGGCTAGTTGGTGAGAAAAGAGAGTGATGAAATTTAGAGGCATGATGGAAAGGAGTGCCCACTCTCCCAAATGTAATATTGCTTTGAAATTGACTGCTTGAGCATAGGGATGCTGTCCCAGAGAGCTAAAGCCCTCTATTTATGAAAAGTTTTTGTGAATATGAATTACCGTCTGCATCAGCGTCGACTCAGAGTTTGCCACAAGTACAAACACGTCCGCATCCAAGCAGAACTTGTCGATCCAGCTGTCCAGTTCTGTGGTCACGTCAATACCTGGGCTGAATAAAAATAGAAAAGCTACATGACTAGATGTATTTCACACACAAAATTGTATGTCTAACTATTCTGCATAAAGAAAACCGATTTACTAGTTCCCTTGCTGATTATTTTTTATAGTCAATCATCATTATGCTACTGAATGTAGTGTGTATAAGCTATATGCCTGACCTGTCCACCAAAACCAGATCATCCCTGAGCAAAGCACATTTCGCTTTAGGCCACATGACACAGACCAAGCTGCCTGCTTCTAGGTCCTCATCCTGGTGGAGAGCATGGGCTAATTGGTTCACCGTCTGGAAATGTAGACACAACAACATATTCTTACTTGAAGGCAAATTGATCATGATACCCACCTGCATTAAAAAGCTCTCAAACCTTAATGCTCTTCCGCTCCTCAGAACCTTCAGTAAGAATGAAGGCTTCATTTCCATCTGTTCCTTCCACCCTCAAGAAACAGTTTGTGGTATGACCAATACCAGAAGGCAGCACCTTGTCACACAGCATGGCGTTGATGACTGAGCTTTTGCCATTGCTGGTCCTAGAGAACAAAAAAAAATCTGTATCAGAAAAAATTAATTTCATTGTTAAGATTATTGTGAATTCAGATATTTACAGGTTGGAAGAGGCACATACCTCCCAAAAAACACCACCTTCATGTGCCTCCGTGCCAGCACTTCTCCAATCCCTGCTACTTTGCTGAGGTAACTTCGAACCTCCTGCACCTGTTCTTCTGTCGTGACTGGATCCAACTCTTCATTTTTGTGTGCATCTAGCAGTGTGTGTGGGGGGCGGGGATAATTTAATTCACAGGCAAAGCTTTTTCCAGTATATTTGAGAAATGCTTAAATAACAGTGGCATATCTTGAACAGTCTATTAAAAAGTCCAATGTTTAAAAAATAAAAAAGCATACATATGTGCATTTTAACCAAGGCAACCAGGCTTTCTAAGTTTTCTGGGGGAAACCCTGATGTGCATACATGTGAATACATTTTTTCACTAATATACAATCTGAGTACAATTCGGTATTCCTGAAAGAAAAATAAAGGATTGTAGAAATCAGAATATTCACTTTTTTTTAAATTTTAAAATAAATGCATTTTTAAGGATAAATATCTGTTTCATAATTTAATATTTAAATCATATTTACAGTTATCTCCTTATAGAAAATGTAAATAAATACATTAAGATAAAAAAAATACAAAGAATTAAAAAAAACTATCACTCCCTTTTACCGGTAATTAAACATTTGAAAAGTAGAATATTTAAAGTTTTTTTCCTTTGCTATTTTTAATTAAAATTTACATACATAGATCAAAAAAGTTATAACAATTAATGGACTAACATTTACATTTAGTTTCTATAACTTCAGTTGTTCTTATTTTTCAAAAAAATGTTTATTTGGAAAACCTTGAAGTTGTTACATTTACCATTATTAAAGCATCACTATACAATTAGCAATAACAAGTTAAGTGCACGACCGCATTAATCAGTATCGATTTAATATCGGTATGGATTCTTGGAGTTATACAAGTCATTATCAGAAAACTAATAAATATGTGGCTCCCTAAAATAAAAATCATGTACAGTGGATATAAAAAAATAGGTCTTCGCATTCCTGTTCAAATAGGTTTTCTTCTGTAGAAAAAAAACAATATGATTTATGAGTTGAAGTACACTCAAGTTGACCACATAATCAGAGCACAAAATTTTCCTTTGACAAGAACTAATTTTGGGGAGTCGAGCTCGAGACAAGCCGATATCAACACGTGAAAAGACCATAAAACACAATTGTAGTCCTAATATAATAAAAGTCAAACAAGTTACCATCCAGAAATGATGTGCTTTCCTTAATGTAGGCGCCCAACTGTTCAAAGATCCCATTAATCTTCTTCTTCGCTGTGACAAAATGCTTGAGTGGCGACGCGTTCACCTCCGCCATTTGTCTTTTATCCTTCTTGCTTTGGATTGCGTTGGTGTTGGGCCGTGTGAAAACCAGAGACATGGCACTAGAAGAACACGTTATGATATTATTTGTAGGTTGTCATGAAATCACATGAAGTGAGAGTAAAAGTGGAGTCTGAAGATTTGTCACTTAAATTACAAAAAGGTGAAACATTTGCAATAATATTTTCCATGGAAAGTCAAGAGGATTTGAAATTGGACATTTTCATTGGAATTAACTTAGAATTGAGGGTAATTTAGAAGATAGGAGTGGGAACCTCTTGGTACCTCACAATAAGATACGGTTTGCGATACAAAGCTCACGATAACGATGATCTGATGATATGGCGATACAACAATTATCAATAAATGGGTCTGGAAATCATTCTCGGGTATTCTAAAAACAACTAATAAACAGAAAAACAAGCTTCTGCTGTGAATTGGAATGAGTTTATCACTAGTAGATGTCCAATCCATTTGAACTGGGAGGGTGGCAGCGAACCCTCCCACTTAAAACTGATTGAACGTCTATTGCCGTCAGTAGCAGCCAATGCCAGGCGATGACGTAATTTTGGACCATTTAAAGTCATTTACCTGTTGATTTTCAGTTACTTCCTGTTGATTTTGGGGTATTTCATGGGTCGCTTCCTGTTCATTTTGTTTTACAGACCTGGGAATCACCCAAATGAACAGGCAGTGACTCAAACACTACAGGAAATGACCTGGAAATGCCCTTAAATGAGCAACAAGTGACCTAAAAATGCCCTGAAAATCTGACATGATGACTGTGAATGCTCTGGTTTTGAATGAAGGTTTTGAATGAACGAACGTTCCCAGTCTAAATGGATTGGGTGTCGAGCACCGTCAATGGCAGCCTTAGAGTTAACCGAGACACTATTATGGTGGAAGATTTTGGTAGCAACTTGTTGGTTCCTTTTTTTTCCCCTATAATATTGACACCTCTTTAAAATGATATCTCGATTCTTGCAGGAGCATATCGATAACCTTTTGGGATACAAAGTATCACGATATATCACCATTTCGATATTTTGTCACACCCCTATTAGAAGATGTATAATATAACCACAAATATTTTTAGACATCCAAACGCATTCAAAATAATAAAACTAAAAAAAATGAAATAATAAACACATTCCAACAGATTTAAGCAAAAAGACCTTTATCAAGTCATTATTAATCTTGACTATTTCTTGTGCTAAAAAACAAAACAACAACAACAACAACAAAACTTCAAGGTAAGATTTTTTAATTATTATTTTAACCCTGCCAAATAAGCGACATCATTTAAACATTTCGTCACTCAAAGCAGGCGCCAGCAACTTTATGAAATATATTAATGACTTCAAGACTTGTCCGCAGCGTCATAAGAACATAATTACTTGACCAAATTCGTATGACTGTGTCCGTGCCATACCTTTGATAACCACGAGCGAGATGGTCGTCCATCAACATCACATCTGATTTTAAAGAATTCTGAGTTCTTTTACGTTCTAATTAAAATCACACGCGTTAGCTGCGTAGTTTGGGGGTCGTTTCTGGGCCCGACTAGCATGGAAGGCGGTGACTATTTAAAAGGCAACTGGGAACAAGTTAATTTCTGTTTGTTACTGCAACTTGCGGTATTGTCATTTGCTTACCGTGGATAGGGCTTGCTCTTCACAAATAATCTACTTGCATATTCGTCTTTTCGCCGTTACTAGAGATAAAATACTGTGAAATAATGCGTTAGTCTTCCAGTCTCAGTAAAGGGGACGCACACTGCAAAGCAATGTCAAAGCTAATAAACTATTTTAGCAGCCACTCTAAGTTGTTATAACGTGATGACCTGAACAGAAAGGATAACGCTACTAGCTGCATAATGTCATTTGTACAGCACCCACAACAGACGCCCTCTCTCATCTTCCGGGTTAATTTGTGCGCTCCAGTTGCAAACAGCGTCACCTGCTGCTCTGGAGGAGGGACAACTGTCGTTAGTAACCGGCGGCCATCTTAAAGCAGCAAACGTCTTCTCTGGGCTCTATTATTGTAATGGACGTAAATTGAGTGACATTGGCCGTTAGAAATATTCAGCAATCTTTAGCTATTTCGAATCAAATGCTCCGCCGACTTTGACGTTATGTGGTCGAATGGTTCTACTTAAAATGTCCAACAAGTGACGACGCACGTTCCCGTTGGTTCAGAACACACATAATACATCTAGCTTTGCACAAAAGATATCTATGAGAAGTGCAAACAAGCACCTTTCAAGAATCTACGCATTACCGGATGTTTCCGGCGTCTTATTTTTATTTCATAAAAATTCCCAAAAATTATATATTCCTTTTTTAAAGTCATGTGTTACTTTTATTTAATAATTTGAGAGTCTGTGAAGCCCGTTGGGAATCGCTAGCATCCCCTCGCTAGCTCCCTCGCTACTTCGCGGCTCAACTTTCGCGCTGTCAGTGTATCGCAGTGTTTTTAATCTTGTTATGATAAGAGTTCTAAAAACAAATTCATGTACTCATTATTTGCATCTACTTATGTATGTACACTTACACGAGAATGTACAGTATGCATTATTCATATTATACATTTCAAACTATTCTTTATGCTCTAATGAAAACATATGCATTTATAGGGTTTTATATAATTATTGATATATCAACCAAAAACAATGTATGTTAAAAATGAGAAGGGGGGGGTAACACTACTTCGCAGTTTTTCGATTTTCGTGGTCGGTTCTGGTCCCCATTGACAGCGATAAGTGAGTGGGCGGAGTACGCGTGTGAGAGACTGAATGGACTCATTTAATTAAAGAATTATAAGTGGATGGCCAATCTAATTTCGTGTTTTATGTGTTCTAGTCTATCCCAATCCTCCTTTCCCTGGGTAAATCAAACTTTTATGCATAAGTTCTTCATTTTCCCGTTTCAGCTTCAATTGAAAAACACAGAAACCCAAGAGTAAATCTACGTATTTATTTTGTTTACACAAGAAAATGACAAATCACTTTTGCTTTCT
The DNA here is from genome assembly GCF_030265065.1 of Corythoichthys intestinalis. Taxonomy (NCBI): domain Eukaryota; kingdom Metazoa; phylum Chordata; class Actinopteri; order Syngnathiformes; family Syngnathidae; genus Corythoichthys; species Corythoichthys intestinalis. The sequence goes on along the minus strand of NC_080396.1, from coordinate 20,769,432 downwards.
TGGTCTTGGTTGCAATGAAGTGGTAATGCAAACAATTATGACAAAAAAATGAGCGAACTTGGTTCACAGCTAACCTATTCATAATAAAGAGCATTAACTACAGTATTCCACGTTAACAGTTGTAAAATGAGGGCTGGTTTTTTTCTTTTTTCTTTTTTAAGTTCTCCAGAAAAAAGTTGTTTACAAATCTTTGACCACGGTGTAAAAATATACATTTTGTATATAAACAGGAAACATCAATATTATTGAAGCTCCATATTTAATATTCTTGCATGTGTTCTGTACCTCGAACCAGAGCCCGATTCACATTCATTTGCCACATTGTAGAATATTGCTGCAATACAGATGAGGAAAAACAAAATGTGCATATTGACATGAGAGGTAATTGCTCTTACTGCAAAGACAGCATAGAAACCTTTATAAAACTAAGCTTTCATTTCAGTGAACATTCTGAACAGCAAAACACAATGTTTACTTTAAGCTGACATTAAATGTTACACTTGGTAGATAATCTTGTAAAAAGGCCCTCATTCATCATGTCCAGAAAATATTCTGGTTCTTTATCAGACACAAAAATACTGTAAGTGATTCAATTTATGAGGAAACCTAAGTTGTTCATTTTACTGCTGCTTTCCCCTCTACATGTAACAATTATATAGACAGGCAGGAGCAGTACTAATAGTCAAGCAGAAAACGGCCTAAAAGGTACTCTCATTAAACTACGGAGCTACATCAACCAAACCTGACATCCTATTCATTTCCGCAGTTAGATATGCAGTTGCCTGTCACTTCTGAGGTAGTAAATAAGTAAATATCATTAAAGTACACAGAACAATGCTTGATTCAACAATACACCTCTAATCAGAGTGTGTATCTTTTCCTTCAAACTTAAATTTTAACAAAATCATTTTCAGTGGTAAAATGTCTATTACAGCTTTAAACATTTTATGATATTGCAGAAAGATATGACAAGGTAGAGGTAGAATGTTTATATTATCATAATCAATGTCTGCCACTACATTAAGAGTTAACTCAAAAGCTACCATCAAAAGTTTAAAACTAAATGGAAAAAAAGCGCCACAATAACTAAAGCTATAAAGAAAATCTGAAACCCTTATTTCTGTGTGTTTGAAGTACAAAACATTTTTTTCTAAAATGTCATAAGTGCTTTAACCCTGTCAAGAGATTAGACACTCTTTGAGAGACACACAACAGTAGCATTTTGACATTGGTGCAACACTGAGGTTAGTGACAATGCGTATCACAAAACCCACTTGAACTAATAGCAGAGTTCGTGAAGGGAGTTTCCACGTGATGGTGTGACTAGATTATAAAAGGAATGGATTGCAAGTCTTCAAAATGGGGACATGTTTCAGTCCAAGTTTCATTAGAAACTCTTGCGAGCCGGCAACATGCCAAATGAAAATTGGCCGACGGTCATTGATAACATTAGAAAAGGCTACACATATTCTAGAATAATTTTACTGTGCTAAGAGCAATGATCATAACTGCTCAAAGAAGACCTAAATTCCTAAATTACACTTAGTTTAACCGCCCATAATTTGCCTTAAAACATACAAATGGCAAACATATGCTGCATCCAGGATCTACTCAAGACCAATGCTTGTACTTAAACCCCATTCCTCCAATCAGAATGTAAATAAGTTTTCGGAAATATAATTCAAACTAGGGGCTTTAAGCAGTACGTTTATAGAAAACTCTTCGTTACACAAAATAAAATGTTTGCGGGGCTGCGAAATTTTGTTCTTTATGCTCCGGGTTGCAATAAGTGATCCTATTCCAATAGTATTTGATATGAATGGTAATGAGACCCAAAAACATGAAAAGATGAGTTAGTCCATGATGCCCTTATGCTTCACATAAGGACAAATTAAAAATTATTCATACGCCAGAGCTCAAAATAATTTCAGGCTTGACTATATAGTAGTGTTGGGCAATATGACAATCAATTTACAGGGCTGTTTCTTAATGTTGCAGAACAATCACTAGATGTTCCTATACCAGCAGTGGTGTGATAAAGCACCTCACAACACAAACAAATGGTGCCTAAATAAAAACAATTTTGAGAAAAAAATCTTTTTTTCGTCAAATAATTAAAAATATACCAAATAATGGCATATCATTATAGTTGTATAAAATGAACTATGTGATAACTTTTGTCATCGCCCAGCACTTCTATATATGTAGGTACAAACAAGTCTAAAATAATTTCAGGCTTGACTGGACATATTCTTATTACACACCAAACACTGTTTACACAATGTTCAAAAATCATTTGACTTTTGCATTCGACTTTATTTTTACATATTACTCTTGAATTTTCCTAAAAACTGATCATGAGACCAAATGGTGATTGTTACTTTAGCTGTTCATGCAATGTACATGGTGTCCATAAAGTCTCTTTACCATTTAAAAAATTTATTAAAAATGCAATTTAGATATTTTATTCAGATTTGTTCTATTGTATTCGGTGTTTACGTTTTTTTCATCAAATAATTGGTCCATTTTTCTTCATCGAGACATCAATTTCTGCAAATGTTTACCTTGACCTTTTAACCGAATATATGGCACCACATTTGAATGACCTTCAACCAGCCATCATTTTTCAGCAAGATGGTGCACCGCCACATTGGGGGCTGCATGTTCGTGGGTTCCTCAATCAAACATTTCCAGACCGATGGATTGGAAGGGATGGGCCAATTCCTTGGCCACCATGTTCACCAGATATCACTCCCCTGGACTTCTTTCTATGGGGCTATGTTAAAGATATCGTGTATCGAACAAAGATAAGGGACATTACTGACCTTAAGCGAAGGATTACTGATGCCATTGCCACCGTTGATTAGGCTATGCTTCAGCGAACATGGCAAGAAATAGAGTACAGTCTTGATGTGCTTCGTGCAACTAATGGTGTCCATGTAGAAGTGTATTAAAAGAGGTAAAAAAAAAAAAAAAAAAAATTTTTTTTTTTAAACCTTCAATAAATGCTGAATACAATAGAACAAATCTGAATAAAATATGTAATCAATTGCATTTTTAATAATTTTTTGAAATGGTAGAGAGACTTTATGGACACCCTGTATTTTGGATACCACAACTGAGAATACAACTATTAAAATGGAGACTATCATTTGAAATATGATCTGCGATATTTTCAAAATCCATGGTGTAAATGAACTTTTTCCACTGTGCGACTTTAGACAATGTTAAAATTAACAGGAATGCCACAAAGGCATTGTGCAGTTTATTAAGTTTATCTAGAGTGATCTAGTATTTGAGCAAAAATTGATGAAGCCTGCTCTTCTCAAACAACCTAAAGATTCCAGCAGCTAATGCTTCAATGCCCTGAGAATGTCCTGGATGAATGAGAATAGTCCCAGGCATCCAATAGTTATCAATACTCTAGAAAATAAACTGCATTTTATTATTTTAAAAATCAGCAAAGCTCCTGAGGTGAGCTCTGTAAGAAATCTAAGCATAGTAGATAAAAGTGTGTAGTCATGCTATTAACATTTTCTGAAGGCCTGCTTGGTAGGTGATGCAAAGGCACAAAATTGCTTATCAGCCTAAACACTGACAGCTTGCACAATAAGATATCCAGTATAACAGCTATATCAAATATTTGCCGTTACAAATAAAAAGTTGAGACGCAGCCTCTTTGTAAAAAAAGGATGCCGTTTCTGTTGGTTATCAATTATTGTGCAAGTGGTCAGCATAGAGAATATATTTTTGGCGTGAAATAGTAACCATTGCAAACAATAGATCTGTCACAAATCTACATTTCAATCATTAATGTCTGCAGATAATATACATACTAGTTTTAAAACGACTTACCCATCACCAACAGCCACTTGCTGCGACTGGCTTGCTTTATCACATTTAAAAAAGCTATTTAATTAATGACAAACTAACTGTAAGTGCATTCTAATTTGGTGATCCGGAACCAGTTACAAAAGTTGAGGGATTTGTGTCACTACATGCCTCTTTGAATGCAGTGCTTGGAGCTGATTATACATTTGTGTCACCACATGTGATAACTGGATCAAGTGCATTAACTGTTGCGTACAGAATTGCTCTGTTGGTAATAGTGAGACAGCATTCGTGCGTTCAAGCTTACTTTTTTTAAATAGCGAGGTAATACTGATGAGGTGATTTGTTGTGTTCAACAAAATTCAATCGTAGTAACAAAAGTATAGATACATACATGATGTATAGTTAAAAGATATCATTTGACCCCTGACAGGAAAAAAGACGTGCATGTGAATGCTACACTGTAAATATATATATATTTTTTTTTTAAAGTTGGCAGAACTTAAAATTCAAGTCAACCAATTTCACTTGAATTTTCAAGCTTTGATGAAAAACTTAGGGGGGGAGGGAAAAAAAGTGATAAATTTCAACATTTTAGGTAAACTGGACTCCCGTTAAGTAGTTTTGAAGTCCACTTTTAAGTAAACTGGACTTCTGTGGTTTGAACTCAAAATTTTAAGTAAATGGGACATCAGTTTAAGTGAATAGTGTTACTGTACATAACAAATTGCTCCAAGTGTGTCTCAAACCCACATTGGCAGTGGAGCGCGCAGGCAACTGAGCTAAACAACCAAGCTAACAGTATCTCGCACGTGCTTTTGAAGGCATTGGGAGTCAGGATAAGGCTAATTTTACACAACTTATCATTTCAAGTTCAATTTATGTGATAAAATTAGTGAGAAATACTAAAAAAAAAAAAAAAAGTTACTTAAGAATTTGAGTTACGTCTACTTAAAATCTGAAGTCAGCATAGCTAATAGGAAGTTTTTTTTTTTTTTACAGTGTAGTTTGTAGACACAGAACTGCCTACTGTTGAAAGGCTTGGTAGTAATGAGGTAATGGGCTAGAAGTGCTAACAGCAGAAGTGCTGTATGCCTGAGGTAGTTGGCTATGGTTGTGGGCAACAGGGCCCTGGGGCACATGAGCCTGAGGAGGCTGGAAGAAGGTAAATGGCCCTGAAGACTGAGAAGACAACCCAGTGGTGGAGCTTGGTGATGAGGTGGCGGTGGTGGCAGCAGGATAACCCATCATTAGGCCGCCCATTCCCACGTGAGAGCTGTAAGGCGGCAGGCCAAAAGGCAAAAAGCCCAAGAGCGGCCCGAGTTCCATGTTAGTGGTGCAGGAAAGCTCGGGATTCCTGGCCACGAGGTGGGGATCGCTGTTGACAGCCATCCCTTCAGCTAGCATCTCCCTTTGAGGAGAGCTGGACGTCGAGGTAGAAGAGTTGACAGAACTGAGGTGGGGAGGAGGAGCCCCCTGCAGATCCAGCAGGAAACTGTCCACATCAGTGCGAGGATATGAGGTAGATCCTTGTTGGTACCTGGGCATGCTGCTGTATGATTGCTGCTGTGGTGCTGAAAGAGGCTGCAAGTGATGATGGTGGTTGTGAGGCGATGGTGGGGGCATGTGGCGACCGACACCCATGGAGACCTGCATGAGGCCATGTGGGTGACTCATTCCAGACACAGGATTGGTAATAGGGTAAGAGTTGAACATGTCCCGGGTGAAGGTCTCGACAGGTTCCTTGGTGGATGTGGAGGAACCTCGATCTGAAGCCGAAGGGCTTGACTCCTTTACTGGACCCTGGTTGGTTGGAGTAGATGTTTCCACTGGGGTACTGGCCGTAACCAGGGGTATCAATCCCGCATCGTGCGCATGGCTCTTCTTCAAGTGACGGGTCAAGTGGTCTCTACGACCAAAGCGTTGGGCACAGCGAGGACACAAGAAATCCCGGCGTCCAGTATGCACCACAGCATGGCGCCGCACATCCTTTCTGGTGTAAAAGCGGCGGTCACATCGCTCGCAGGAATATTTCCTCTCTCTCACTGATACGACAGCATTGTTGTTGCCCTCTGGAGGTGGCCTATCAATATGGCCGCCTCCCAGGTGTTCCAGCAGGGATGGTGCACCTTCCGAGCAAGTCAGGCCTGCGCCAGCGCTGTGAGCTTCCACCAGGTGCCGCCTATAACCCAGCTGAGTGTTGTATTGCTTTCCGCACTCCTGACAGTGGAAGCCAAGCTGTCTGTTGCCCAAGTGGCTATCCTCCAGCTGACTCTTCAGTTGTTCTTGCTGATGGAACATGGTCCCACAGGGATGGTGGTGTTAGTTGGGTTGCAGGAGAAGAACTGGGTGAGAAGGAGCCAACACTCATGAGGATACTACAGGTAGCTGGCCATCCGCTGTCTGCTTTTAGGCTGTTGTGTTATCTCTGTGTGCTTGCGGTAATTCTAAGTGCAGTTTGTAGACTATTTAATGATCCCTTGTGGCAATGACAGGTGGTCTGTCCTGTCTTGGTGGGACAGGCCCGTGTCCGGCGCTTGGTTTCGATGACAGCACCTGCCATAGCAACCCCAAGAGGGCTGCAATCATGAGAGGCTTCAACTGGCTGGATCCGAGTTTATTTTGTTGGTTCAAGAATCTGTTCGGGTTCAGCACTCAGCAGAGGAAGTTCAACATCTTAAAAGACCTGAAAGTAAAAGAACATATCACCATATGAGTGAATTACATTTCCCAGATTTATTTTTATATCGTGAAATGTCACCTGGTCACACGGGCTCGCTGCCGGACTTCCACAGTGTCACTCGTGAACTACATAAACATGTCGTCGGTTCTGCCCTTCCAATTTGAACCCGACCGTAATAATAATGAGAAGGATAGCCCTGTTGATATTTCACAAAACGAGCAGCAAAAGCAAAATAAACATCAAAAATGGGATGAGAGGAGTAGTTTACATGTGTCAAGTTCGCTAGTGACAGCTAGCACTCCTGCTCTAGTGACGGAGCAGGAGAGTGATGTGAAAAAATGTTTGCAGATCTTCATTGTAAACTATTGCGTGATCAAACTTATTCCAACATCATTGTTACATCTACAAAGTGTCACACACTTAGTAAAGTTGCAATTCTTTATTTTGTGAACTTATACAACACAAGGCTGCTGTGTGCCGCACCTCTGTAAGTCACGCGGTGCATTCAGGAACGCATGCAAATACCCCCACTATAGTATAACCCGATTCGTTACATTATTATGGAGATAGTTAGCATCCAGAGCTGTTGTGTGGATGGAATTAGTGCACACACAAACAGCAGTTTGATTATTTTTTTGCATCACCTTACCTTATTTTTGTCACGTAGATGCGCTGTCCACGTCGTCAATGATTATCCTGCCTGTGTCTCAGTTTATCAGATGTTGCTCCCGAGAGTCCGGAAGCTTGCTTAAAAACGAATTACTTAGTTTGATCGCCAGCTATTCGCATCATTTTCTGCCCAACAGGTTGTCCAACAGGTCATAATGACGCCTTATTTTGCACAATCTAAAAGGACTGTTGTGTACTTTATTTGTACTTAAAGCATGTGAGACAAATTGTGAGCAAACGTGATTCTCTTTTCCACTCCGCACTGGCACTGCAATAAGGGAGCGTTCAAGACCACACACTTTTGGCAACAATCAGGAAACACCACAATGACCATGTTATTTTTTTCTTCATCGATAGTATGAGTATTGTTTATCGATCTACCAGCTGCAATCTATAACTAAAATCCTCAGATGAAAAGCTACAAATGGTCCGCGAATGCGAAAGCGAGGTTTGACCACAAATTAGACAAAAAATGCAAATGGGTTGTGTACAACGGTTTATTGAACACACACAAAAAAAGACGCGATCCGGACTCTCAGGAGCAACATCTTATAAACAGAACAGGATTATCATCGACGACATGGACAGCGCCTTTACGTACAAAAACAAGGCAAGGTGATGCAAAAAAAAAAAAAATCAAACCGCTGTGTGGATTCTAACTACCTCCATCACTAGAGCAGGAGTGCTAGCTGTCAATAGCGAACTCGACACACATAAGCTACTCCTCTCATCCCATTTTTGATGTTTATTTTGCTGCTGCTCGTTTTGTGAAATATCGACAGGGCTATCGTCCTCATCATTATTACATTCGGGTTCAAATTGGAAGGGCAGAACCGACGACATGTTTATGTAGTTCACGACTGATACTGTGGAATTCCGGCAGCGAGCCCATGTGACGTCACCGCCCTGCGACATCAACAACAATATTGGCGACGTACTGGTTAATTTTTTGGCTTAAAATTTTACAAACTTTATTAAAACGAAAACATTAAGAGGGTTTTAATATCAAATTATTTTAACTCGTACTAACATATATGTTTTAATAATGGATGGATGGATGGATGGGTTCCCTTTAAGCCTTTTGGCTCATCAGAAAATGGCTCTGCCACACACGGATTATTAGCAAAGATGACAACGCGTCATATATCAGAACACACCAGAAATAGTCTAAATCAGGGTTGATCAAACCGGTCATTTTGTTCCTAACAATCGAGCACAGACAGTTTAACCATTGACGATTCTGCTAAAACAAGCAGCACCTGACTTTGTTCGTTTTATCCTGGAGACCCCCCCGTTTACAGACATCGGCCAACCACTTTTGTTTTAATTCAGCCATAAAACGAAGGCAGGTAATTATATTATTTGAAATGTCTGTCATTTTTAGCTTAGAATAATGAATTGATGTCTAATATTTAGTTAGGGGAAAAAATGACTTTAAAAATTATTCACTTGCAGATTTTAAACTTTTAAACATATCTAACTCATAGCAATCGCTTAATTGCATTTTTTTGTTACTTTGTCGCATTTTCCTCAATATTTTAGATAATAAATAATCAATCCAAAAAGGTTGCCTCTCAATGGGAAATAAATATTACAAATTTTGACAAAAAAATATTTTTGTTGTTGTTGTCTTTTGGGTCCAAAATGTCGATTATTATTAGCCAGTGAAGAAAACAACAGTTTGGACATGAAGTCCTGAAAAAAGGGACCCAATCTGGCCAATGTTTACAATTTTTTCTTTGAAATATAAAGGCAACATCAAAAGCATGCAAATTTAGACGAAATTGGCTCCGGTGTTAAAGGGTTAAACTGTCTGTAAATATTTGGACCACAAACCAGGTTTCGTCACACTAATTCACGCTGCACCTTTGTCCTAACTCCTAAATGTACTGTAAAGCAAATATTGAATTTGGTTGAACTTCAGCAAAACATGCTTCATATTAAGACAGTTTGACAGTGTTTACTTCAGAGGTTATTTCTATAATTTCTTCTCATCCGAGTTTGCAAATCTTTTTCTGGCGCAGTGGTTGCATTATTATTCATTTTTAGAGAATTACAATCAGGAATGAGGAAATTTAACTCGATCAACAGCGCCATTTAGTGGAGACAAACGCAATGACAGTCATGTTGACTTGATTTCGTCCGTTTTGCGCTCGTAAAAGTGTTTAAAACGATAGGCAAATCTTTTTGGAACATCCAAGTATGGTTTATATCAAAAATATACATATATATGTACGTGTGTTATTTTAGCTAATTGGTGCTTGACTGAAGTGCAAAGTTTGTTGCGGGCGTGTGACCACAACTTGCCGTACCGGGGCTAAATTTGTCTGCTAACCGAACTTGACTTCGTGAATTTCGGTAGCGGATGAGAATTAAACTCAGACTTCTGGAGTACTCAAAATGCACCACACGAGTTTCCATATGTGTTGTGACTATAATGAGTAGCTGTACAAAGTTCAACCGAGCCACAACGACTGACTAAATACAATAGACGTGCGCTTCACTAACTTGTGCCGGAGTTTGTCTTGCGGGAGCTAACTCTATGTATTACTCTAACAAACGGGCTACAGAGTCCTACTCGAGTCCAAGTTTACATGGTAGGCATTTCTTACCGCCTGAGGCAACGCCGCGATGTTCCTCCGGACTCCATTTGGCCTCCACGTGGGCATTTTGGACAGATGAAGGCTTTAAAAGATGTTTATTCGAGTCCGGGCCTGGGCTGCTGGCGCCTCGCTGGAAGCCTTGCATTCTGGGAGCATGACGTCACACCCCGGGCTCAGTACAGCAACAGCAGGAAGCAACTACTGTAACTTAACAGCACTTCTATCAACTCATTGGCTGCCATATAGTTTACTTATACTACCTGTACTTAATTGTACTGAATTATGGTTACTTGTAATACAAGTATGTTTACTTGTGTGTATAATTGTACTAAAAGTACAGTTACAAGTGTGTGTACTTATACGCAGGGGTGGAAGTGGGCCAGAACAGTCAGGAACGCAGTTCCGGTATAAGATTCAGGGCCAGAACGCATTTCCTGTATAAGATTCAGGGCCGGAATGCTGTTCCGGTACACGGCGCTTTGATTCCGAAAATCTGACAGCAACTGTCAAAACTAGAGGCGTGCGAAATTTCCGATTCTTAGATTATTCGCGATTCGGCTGTGGAAGATTCGAGAACGATTCACAAACACTCAAATTCCGATTATTGAATTATACCAGGTAAAGCGGAAATAAAACACAGTCAGCACGGTCTTCAGGACGCAATGAGGAACGGACCGAGAGTAAATATCATGTTCAACTCATGCCGCTACATAAAAAAAAACAAAAAAAACAATAATACCTGACTGTGGCCGTCAGCCGCTACAAACAGCGCCCAGTTGCTAGTTGCTACAAACATATGGCAACATACGGCTATGGTAGATATCACATATATCTAGAACTAGGTCTGAAATGACAGACGACAGCCGTGTTAGATCATATACCAAGAACTAGATGCGAAATGACAGACTTCCTAATTCCTTAATTAGTCAGTGGAGTAGATTTCAAAATATTACGCAGCCAGGGGTCGTGTTAACCGAATATTTTCCGTCGTTGACCGATTTTTTAAAACGGTGACGGAAAAAACTAAAGTCCATCCGTCATTTTGACAGGTTGCAATTCACACCCCAGACCACAGGGTGGCGAGTGAGCATATTAATTAGCCATTGTCTCTCTTGATGCATGACGTCGTTGGCCTTACTCTGAAAAATGTCAAGGCAACTGAGTGTCCGAAGTTTCTTCAAAAAGCCCCAAAACGACGATGGTGTTGATAAAAGAGGTGAAAAAACAGGGACTGCACAAGCGGGCACGCAATTCAAGTCCATGCGCACCAGGAGGAAGGTGTGAAACTACGTTCAGGCCACAGCAGGTGAACTGTTAATTTCATTGTTCCATATGCTACATATGGTAGGCTACCTACCTACTGGGGCCACAGTCAGCTGTTTTTGTCACTGCGGAGAAAAAGTTACATATTAATCTGCTTGATGTGTGATGGCACGGTGTGGATTCTCTGTTAAGCTTGTTCGGACAGAATATTAATTTAAAATGAATGAAAACTAAATACTATTGAATATGTTGAAGCGGTATGCAATGTTAAGAGTCTTGTTAGCTCGAATTTTCTGTGTCCAGCCGCTGTAGCTCTGCTGCTCTCTGTGAGTGTGAACTCTATTCAAGCCGGAACGCACGCGGCTCTTAAGTGTCTCTGTCACGTGACTGTGTCGTAGCCGCTAACGCGCTCGGCCAAATGGACACACAAGTAAGTAATGTGAATTATGCCAAACGAAGGGTCATCACAATGTCATTATCATCATTTTAAAAACTTAAGTGACGGGTAAAAATAGATTATGACCGGATTTTTATGACCCTGTCAGTCAAAATGACAGACAACGAAAAAGTCTAGCGCAACCTCTGTACGTAGCGTTTGTTAGTCTTTTATTATTTTTCAGGGCTCCTGAGTGATGATGCTAGTGCAAGTCAATATGGCAAATTAGCATGCTAATAAAAAGCGATATTCACATATCTAACACAATCAAATAAATTGAAAACGCAGCTCAATGTACAAAAGTCCCCTGCACCCAAAAAAATGTCACACCAAACTGCCGTAATTTATTTAATTCTGCGGGACTATTGTTTCATATGCGTAATGACACTCCACTAGAGAGCAGTGCAACGGCCACTTGTCTTCACGTCAGTCTGCTCTTCTAAAGGTTCACGAAAGGACGCCAGCATGTTGAAATGTGCTTTTAGAAGTTGTGGAAAAATACAGAAGAAATTGACAAAAGAAAGTGTCCACCGCTTCCCTGTGAAGAACGAGGAACTATATAAACTTTGGTTACTCTCTGCTGGATATGACATTCACACACCGGTGGAAAAAGGACTGAAATGGTAAATTTGCAGCAAGCATTTCGCAACAACCGATATCAGGAAAACATTAGATTTTCCTCCATGTCTTTCAGTTGTTGGTCTGTATATTCCAGCTCAAACTGATATGGTGAAAAGTTTACAAAACTAACAAAACCTTCATCATCCTGTTCCGTGTCAGAGAAATGCATATGTGGTTCAAACGAAGCCATGTCTTGGTCAGAATAAACTACAGTTAGCCGGGTTATTGATTTGGGGGCGGGAAATTGCGTCGTAACCACAAAAAAAAAAAAAAAAAAAAAAAAACGGTGAATGGACCAACGTGATATCCCTCCGCCCTGTCTGAGTGCCTGGCGCTTGTTCTCTGCAAAGCAACTGAATTACTGATGTTGCTCTTCATACTGCAGTTATAGACATGCAATGGTAAGTTTTAATAACTTTATCCTGAAAACATAGCCAACACTACTGATTGCATGCGTCCTGTATTCGTGCATCAATAATCGATTTATAATCGAATCGGAGCCTCTGAAACGTAATCGAATCGTTAGGTGCCCAAAGATTCCCACCTCTAGTCAAAATGCTATGTAAAAAAAAATGCTAAGCTGCCACACATGCATTTCAGCTCCAAGAAGAAAACAATCTAACAACATAAGATTTACATGCACAAGTGTTAACAACAAGCATAATAAAGTGCTTGTGTAGCGTAATCTGTTTCCACCAATATTTATTACTGATTTTATTCCACGGACGGCAAGGAGGTTTCCCCAGCTGCTGCAGTTATCCGACTCTGACGATGATGAGTCACGTCAATGTGCAAATGCACGCAGCAAAGCAAAATGCCTGGACTCATTTATCCGTTCAATTGGCTGACATACTGACATGTGATCAGCAAAGATGGTTAGCTCTGATTGGTTCAAATGAGCATGTTTCCTGGAACAGAAAAAAAAAAAAAAAGCTTGTTGAATTAATGCGACAAAAAAAAGGGCAATGAAACATAAAATGGATCAAATCTTTAAGCGCAACGAAAGAGCTGAGGCTTATTTATCATATTTAGTTTTATTTGCTCTGATGCGGAGGTTCAGAACATCTTAGCTGTCAATGTGCACTTTGGACTTATATTTGTTCATTTATGTTAGGCTACTTATTCATTTCCTTATGATTTAAAAAGGTAAATGTTTGCGCGATCTTCAAAATATATTCCATTCCACTCTCCATAATATAAGTCATTTGTACTTATTTTTCTGAATGTATGTTACTTATTATCTTTATTATTTAAAAAAAGTAAATGTTTAACTTCAATTTTAATATATATCCTATGTTCTTAAGTAGTTAAAATTGAGATTTGGCATTTAGTATGTGAGGAAATGAGGGAAAATAAAAATTAGGAGATGGAGGTTGGGGTTATTGCTGTTTTTGTTAACTTTTATTTTGCAAATCATTGAAAAAATACAATTTTGAACGAAAAATAAATAAATAAAATTTCTGGCTCCGTGGCGACCTTCACATCGGGGAGTTCCGGCAAGAAATTCTTGCCACTTTCATCCCTGCTTATACGACAAGTACACATACTTGTACTTCAAGTATGTGTACTTAACGTGTACTAGTACTACAAGAATGTCTACTTGCGTGTACTAGTAATCAAAGGCGTTGGTTTGCATAGGGACAGTAGGGAGTAGGGGGGTGACAAAATATCTAAATGGTGATATATCGCGATACTTTGCATACCTGTCAAGTTGTACGGTTTCAGCGTAATTTGTACAAGTGAGCACTGATTTTTAAACGTATACGCCATACGTTCAAAATCTGTACATTTTTCGTGCATTACGTTTTTTTTTTTTTCTCCGTTCGGATTTTGTCACCGTTTCGGCAACGAGACAATGTGCATTACGATGCGTTACTACGTTTGTTAAATAACGCGAAAAAAGTCAGAGACACTGAGAGAGAAGAGTGTTGTGACGCCGTAGCAAACGCGATGCTAGGCCAGGTGGCTCCAATATTTCCTGACTGTAGCCGACAGTCTACAATCTACACCTAGATATCAAATGCTTATAGAATTACATGCGAAATGACAGACGGCGGCGTTAATGAACAGCCGCCGCCATTTTGAAGCAGTAGACTTCTCAGAAAGGCTCTTTCGTAGTGAACCTTCCTAGCGAACTTAAGTAACTTTTTTATCTATAATACTCCTAAATCGGCAAAATCTTGACTTGAATCTATATTTAAATGATGAAACCGTTTTAAAACGTTAACATGTCGAAAGTAGACAGAAGGGAACTAATGCAAAAACGGCAGCAATTTTAATAACTTTAACAGTTGGTTCACATTAAATGATTTCCAAACATAGCAAAGGTTACTATGTTTTATTTTATTTTTATTCTTTTTAAATGAAAAAAAAAACATGAAAGGTAACACCAGTTACTTTGCCAAATAACTAATTACGCTTACCTTCAGGTAACTGAGTTACTAACTCAATAACTTTTTGGGAGAAGTAATTTTTAACTAATTAATTATTTTTTTAAAGTAAGATTAACAACACTGGTCATAAAGATGAAGTCTGCAGAATGAAAAGTTACAAAAGCGGAGATTTCATTCTGCCAATTTGTTGCCGAACACAATTTGCCCGCATCTATTGCTGATCACTTCTCAGAATTAGTAAAAGAAATGTTCCCTGACCCAAAGATTGCATCGGTAAGTTAATTTTATCAATTGACCTTTTTAATTTATGATTGGACACACTAACGAACTACCTTCAAGTCAAATTGAATTGCGAGCTTAAGTGCCATGAAGTGCAGCCATCAAGACATGATAGAAATTGCCAAAAGTGCTACATACAATTATAAGAAAAGTCACTGTTAAAATTTTAGTAATCATGTTGAAGCTGAAGATATTGATTCTTTGATTGCACCAGGTTATATGCTAAAATATTACCAATAAATTCATATTATTTTAAAATTGAGTATTATTTTTGTTTCATATTGCACGCTATATACAACGTTGTAAGATTTGTCACCCATTTGTAAGGGCATACGTCACTATTTGTAAGATTGCCAATGGCCTCGGGTTGACAGGTATGTACTTTGTATCCCAAAAGGGAGATATCGTTTTAAAAAGGTGTCAATGTATAAAAAAAATAAAAATAAAAAGGAACCAAGAAGTTGCAACCAAAATCTACCACCATGATAGTATCTCAGTTAACTCTAAGGCTGCATCTACGGTGCTCGACGCCCAATCCATTTAAACTGGGAACGTTAGTTCATTCGAAACCAGAACATTCACAGTCATTCTGTCCGATGTTCAGGGCGTTTACAGGTCACTTGCTGTTCATTTTGGGGAATTTACAGGTCATTTCCTGCTGAGTTTAAGTCACTGCCTATTCATTGGGTGAGTCCCAGGTCACTTCCTGTTCTGTAGCTTAAAATAAACAGGAAATGACCCATAAAATATTCCAAAACCAACAGGAAGTAACTGAAAATCAACAGGTAAATTATCTTAAATGGCCCAAAATTACCTCATTGCCTGGCATTGGCTGCCACTGACGGCTATAGACGTTTAATCCGTTTGAAGTGGGAGGGATGGCAGCGAATGAACACGTTCATTCGCTGCCCCCCTCCCATTTCAAATGGATTGGACATCTACTACTGATAAACTAATTCCAATTCACAGCTTGTTTTTCTGTTTATTAGTTGTTTGTAGAATATCCTAGAATGATTTCCTGACCAATGTATCGATAATCGTTGTATCGCTATATCGTGAGATCATCGTTATCATGAGCTTTGTATCGCAAATCGTATCGTATCGTGAAGTACCAAGAGGTTCCCACTCCTAGTAGCGACATAACACTACCAACTTTTCAGGATGCTCAAATTGTCCCCAACTTTTAAGCAACCTTATTTGCATTATATAATGACTTCAATTATATAGGTAATTTAGATTGTCTCCCCATCTTGTAAGGATAGAATTAACCCTACCATTACTAAGTGAATTACAGTACTGTACTTAAAATATGTCCAGGCTTACATTGACCCCTTATTTGGGCGTCCATTTTTTTCCCCCTCAAACGCAAATTTGATTGGCTGACGACTTACCCCAAACACACACACACACACACGGAGCCGGGGTTCCGTGACATTTTTCACCCATGATAATATTTTGCTCCCAAAGCTTTTGTGGTGGTGAATAATTACTCTTTTACGTTCATTGGACTCTCAATATTATCCAAAGGTGCTAAATAAACAAGTTACATCTTAAACATACACGGGCAACATGAATATGGCAGAAATAAATGCTTAAAGACACGGCGAAGACGTGAACGGTGAGAGAGCGGTGTGCAGTTTAGTTGTGTGCAGCCACATGGCAGGATGTGTCCGAGGAGAACTTTTCTACATGTCCGTCTATTATCAAACGTAAGTAAATATTCCTTTTTCAAAAGTTTGTAGTGTTGACTTTGGAACCGCTGCATTCGCGGCCATTTTTAACATTACGCGCATGCGCAGAACAGTTTTTTTTTTTTTTTTTTTTTTTTTTTTTTTTTTGCAATCCTGCATAGTAAAGAGCTGATTAACAAGTTTGTATTTGTTGTGGATGATTGTTAATATGATTTGTGTTCGGATATTGCAATTTAAATTTGCTTATAAAATGCATATTCTGGAAGTTTTCAAAATGTTTCTTGAGTAGTTTTTGAAAACAAAGGTTTGAATCGAACCGTATACCATCTAAACCAATACATATGCAATGCAAAACCCAAACCAAAAAAAAAAAAAACTTCCCTTGTTTTCAGAGTAAATCTACTAGAAATAAGTGAAATTATCTGCCAGTGCTTCAAGAAATTTTATTCACTTAGATTTGTTGATATAAAATAGCTTGCTGAAAATAAGCTTAACAGACTTACCCCGTATTGGCCCGAATATAGGACGGTGTTTTTTGCATTGAAATAAGACTGAAAAGTGAGGGTCGTCTTATATTCACGGTCTAGACGTTATACCCATTCACGACGCTAGATGGCGCCAGATATCATTGAAGCGATGTTCTGTCATGACAGATCTCAGCTACTCTCAAGTTTGACCAGTTTGCATTATTTTATTACAATGTTTTTCCTTATTCAGATTTATTTGAAGACTACAGTTACAGTTAGACTTCACTTTGATGGTTAATGCAGTTATTGCAATTTTGTTGTTTTATCACAATACATTGGTTTATTTACATTTGAAAAACAAGAAGCCATTTATTTACGAATGTGATTGCGCTTTAGTTTATATATTTAAATGTTCAGATATTAAGATTTGAATGAGGCAAAATAACATGTTTTTTCTCTCAAATATATTGTTATAATAATTTGTTTCAGATGCACTGTAATTATTTTATGTATTTTTTAATTTTCTAAGTTTACATTTCATCCTACCCCTTTATTCATTTTTTAGTTGATGTCTAATGTTTTAATGCTCAAATAAATGGAAATAGAAATGATGGTATAATAAATGAAAACCTAAATTGTAACTAACTATGAGATTTGCTGTACAATACCTAACTAGGTAAAGAATGAAGTAGAAATGAATACAATTTTGAAAAGAAAAAAAGTTTTTTTCACCAAACCTCTGACAATGTAATTGTCAATATGTACATAGAAGAATGCAAAAACCTCCTATGTAAGCCATTTCTTCAACTAGACTGCGAATCATTTTTGGTCAAGATTTAATTAAATCTGATTGTAATTTGACTCCTTTGATACATCATACATAATAGACCAGACTGCAAGAGATCAATTTGGTACTAATTAAACTGTAATTCCCCAATGCAAAATACACACAGTACAATAGTTGTAGGAGAAAAAATTAACAGTAAAAAAATTGAAAGAAAATATCAACTACACTGAGCTCTCGTGTGCCTTCACAAACTCAAACGCAAGCTGATGCAACTTTAATTGAAGCTCTTGCTGCTTCATCTTTGGAGGTGTGTCGATGATGGATGTAGCGGCAGGTTTCCGGCGGCTAAAGTCACGTGAATGAGAAAAAGTAGTCGATTGGCTGCTTCCTCCTCGACGCCGAACTCTGTCGCAAAAAGTTCAACCAAACCATCTCCTTAGCGGCACGTTAATTTGTCGCGTGACAGTCGATTTGGCGTCATCGCGTCGCCCCGACGCGTGACGATAAGCAGCTTGACGTGCCTATTCACGCGTTTACATCGACTTTCAATGGGAACCCGTCGCGCGACAAGCAGTGGCGCCACCGAGTAACACAATACACCAAAGTAAATAAGTAGGCATGTCTTTCTGATACTTTTCTTCTGGATTTTTTACTCCAACAGCATCATAAAAACATGAAATTATGGCTTTTAGTTTTGGTGTGCCACCCTAAGATTTTAAGTGGCCCCATCTGGCCACCCCTATGAAAAATTTCTGGAGGCGCCACTGGCGACAAGCAAATGACGCGGCCCGTGTGAAAATAGCTTTAGCTATTTTTGATGTCCTAAAAATGCAGGGAGAAATTATAAAAATAAATTATTTTTTGTTATTTTTTCATTTTCACTTAACATTATACTTATGTTCCAATTTGCTATGTTGCTAATGTTTTGCAAAATAAAAACCTGTTCAACCTGTTTTTTGTTTTGTTTTTTTTTAACCCGGATATCTCAAAGTAACACATTTTAGAACTGTAATTGCAATACCGTGATTCTGTGAAACCGTGTTATTTTAACTTAAGGTTATCATACCATGAGAATCTCATATCGGGACATGCCTAGTATGGTGGCAATAGGAAATCCCACTCATCTCATTGGTTGAAGTACTGTTGCTAACGGAAGACTACATTAGAGTATGGGAGATGGGAGGTTTGAATGAAGCGAGAGGAAAAAGCATGTTTAAAATGATGATAATTTGTTTTCTTATCTTTTCTGTGTACTTCATTTTCACTAATTGTATTATATTTTTGTGTTCTGTCAATTTCATTATATTTGGAGTGATCATTTGTGAAAATGTTATTTCTGAGGGTACTTTGAACACTCTAAAATTTTAAAGGGGAAAAAAACAACTTTACCTGAGAGTTTGTTTACACTTTTTATTTAAAAAAAAAAAAAAAAGTATTAAAAAAAAAAAAAAGAACAGCCAAAAACACACACACGCATACACGAAGGCTCAGGACCTTAAATTTTAAATTTAGCAGGACAGATTTAATTCTAGTATATTTTGTATTAAAATATAGTGCTGATAATTATTGTATTTCCATTTGAGTAAAATTATAATAATATTACAATTATTATTCAAAAAACAAATACGTTTCACATACTAAAAAAAAAATAATTAAAGGGTGACGGTCGTAAGGCCAGTCGACACTACCATTGAGGTGTCCTTTGTTTTTTTCTTCAGGGAATTGGCAACCCTAGCTTACGCATATTTGTACTACATGTATGTGCACTTGTGTGTACTTGTAGTAGAATACCTGTACCTGTAATACGGTACAAGTACATATACTTTATACGTACATACTTTAAAGTATGTAAACTTGCGTGTGCTTGTAGTACTAGAACTTGTACTACAGGTATGCATACTTGCGTGCATTTGTACTACAAACACATGTACTTGTGAGTACTAGTATTACAAGTACTTGTCCTAGTATTAAAAGTTTGTGTACTAGTATTACAAATACGTGTATTTGTAGTACAACTATGTGTACTTGTACTTGCAAAGCTTCCCATGCAAATTCACAAGAAATTGCATTGTCCAGTTTCTGATTGAAATGCAACATTGGTATGATAACTTAGCTTGATGCTCCATTGCAAAGCACTTATCTGGCAGCTCAAAGGGGAAAGGGATGTTGTGCGTTTGAATAATTGGTTGCAGTACCCTTTTTGGCCGCCAATCTTACATATTGCTCCTTTAATAATAAGTAAATTGATGGGTACCCTACAGCTACAGAGTAACATTATCTGGAGAAATTTGTTTTAATGTTTCCAAAAAATTACAAATCATGACATTCATTTAAGGTTTTTCATACATGTTTATTGGTAATTGAGCTTCATTTGTCTGAATATATACTATTGAAATGGGATAAAAATGTACTATTGTTATCATTACCGATATCATATTATAACATTTTTGCCTCTGGTTTATCTTAAATATATCCCGGTCAAGAGCAGAGTACCAAATTTACACCTTATGCTTTACATTTTCACTACACAAAAACACATTGTTGCGGAACCCAAATTGTTAAGTACTGTAATTTTTCTGTGCACATTATGTCATTAATTACGATAAATATAACACAGTAAAACAAAGTATATAAGTAGGCATTTAAGTATTTATGATAGTATTACAGCGATCCCTCGCTACTTTGTGCTTCAAATTACGTGCCCACGGTCCATCACTGATTTTTTTTTTCAATTAAAAGAAAAAATAAAATACACATGAGCTGTCCTGAGCCGATCGTGTAGTCTTCCTCCCACTCTCTGCTCTTTGTTGTTCAAGCAAGGCACTGGAGTTACTTATTAAAATTAACAATGATTGATAGACTTCTTCTGTTTGATCTTGCCAAAGATCCCTGGAAGCCTCAGCATCAAAGGTCCGCATGCGTCAATCATCGTTTAACTTGTTAAACAGTTGGTGTAGAAACTCATTGTGTGTAAGTGAGGAGAGGGAGCAGAGTTGCGTGGACTCAATTAAGCATTTAATAAAGACATTTTCTATACATTCTTGTTTAAAAATATTTAAAAATATTTTGGCAGGACAGTAACATATTTACATTTGAAGTGCTTAAAAAACATTTATTAAAATATACATTTTTTTAAATTATACTTTGGGGAAAAAAAGTGAAGAAACATGTATTATATGTATCTCTTTCCAATGCTAAATCTGAATAAATACATTGAACACACACACATAAACTTTTTTTTTTGGGGGGGGGGGGGGGGGGGGCGCGCTACTTTGCGGTTTTTCACTTATCGCGGTGTGTTCTGTTCCCCATTAACCGCAAAAAACAAAGGATCACTGTGTACTGGTCAGTAGAAACAACAGTCCAGTATAATGATCAGGTATGCACCAAAAAGATAATTCTTGGGTGAAACCAAAAAGGCTGGCCCCAAAAACAGAGAACAAGAGAGGTGTTGGTTTATTGTAAACAAACAAAAACATCCCATTGAAGCGATAACAAAAAGGGTCCGTGACAACAGGTCGATTGAAATCACTATAAATAAACCGAGGGTAAACCAAGGTGACAAACATAACACAATTACAGTCAAATACCTGCACATGGTAGAGGATACCGAACGGGTTGGGTTTCTTCTATTGGGATTCTTATCTCTTTGGTTTAGGGGTTTGCCAATCGCATATTTTTGCATCTGAGTCACCTTATTTTTAGAATCTGCCGAAACCGAGTCCCAATCTGATACCGTGATTTTTTATTTTTATTTTATTTTTTTTCCCACAAAAATTCCAAACATGTTACAGTATTGTACTGTTTACAGTACTTCCTCTTTTTCCGGGAGTGTTATGAAGTATAAAACGTACATACTTTCATTTCTTAAAAAAATAATATTTTTAAAAATCAGAAACCTGATCCCTTTCACCCGATTCCGATCCTATGAAAAAGAATCGCATAAGCGGAGTTAGAATTTTGGGGCGGGGGGGCACAACAGGTTGATGATCCCGAAACGCAGTGTCAGCAATAAAATTAACTTACAAGAATATTTATAATAATAAGTTGACAATGAGCGTTTTTTGCTTCCCATCATTCTTGAGGGGAATTCTAAATCAGGCTGCTTAGGCAATACTTTTTGCCAAGATTGTCATCTATTGAATTTGTTATGCCTGCTTGTGTCGTGCCAATGTAGTTACCCCAGTCAAAAATTGTATGCCCAGGGCAGAGCCATATCGAGGTACATTTGTCTTTATTATTCAATCAAAAAAAAGTTGCTCCAATAAAAATAAAAAGTTGCTTCAATCAAAATATATATTTTCAACCAAAAATGTCGCTTCAATAAAAAAAAATGTGTTTGAATGCAAGAATAAATTTGAAACTTAAAAAACTCAAAAAGAAAAAAAATGCATGTGACAGCTATTTTTCTTTATTATTATTTTATTTGTATTTTTTTTGATTGAAGTCAAGTTTTTTAAAATTTTTTATTGAAGCAACTTTTTGATTGAAGTAATGTTGATTTGTGTTTGGGCCACATTTTGGCTAGGACATTTTTCTCTTCATTATTCAATCCAAAAATAAGTTGCTTCAAAAAATATACAGATTTTCAAAAAGAAAAATCACTTCAATCAAAAAAAGAAAAATTCCAATCATAGAAAAAAGGTTTTGAATGCAGTAAAATATTTAAGATGGAAAAATTTGCAATTGAACACTTAATTAATAATAAATTAATAAATAATTATTTGATTATTATTATTATTATTAAATAATTAATTTAAAAATATGTGTTTCTAAATCATTCAATCCCCCAAAAAGTTATTATTATTATTAATAAATAATTAATTAAAAAAATATTTGTTTCTAAATCATTCAATCCCCCAAAAAGTTGCTTCAATCAAAAAAAATAAAAATTCAATCAAAGAAAAAAATCTTTTTTTTTGAATATTTTTTCTCCAATATATATATATATATATATATATATATATATATATATATATATATATATATATATATATATATTTTTTTTTTTTTTTTTAAATTATATGCAAAGCAAATGACTGTCTAAGGTGCTCGAAAAATAACTTCGACTCATTATAAAAAGGTTTTTTTGTTCATTTTATTCATTTTTGTTGCAGTTTTACTGCTTTACAACTTTTATATATAGGAAAGTCAATTAGATGCAATGACACTTTTCGGCCACCAGGTGGGGTGTGGCCCCACTGTCCCCCCTTTAAAATCCACTTATGCCCAATCGGTCCAATTTCCGGTCAGGGACATCCCTCCTTTATTTAGCTGCTCAAAGAGGACAAAAAGAGTGAAAATGTTGGGAATTGAATGTCACAAGGGTCTTCGCAGTAGTATATGCACAAAAGACTATCTTGCGAGAACATGTTTTGTTGTTGGTGTTTTTATTTTTGTTTATTATTTTTATTTTGCTCATGACCAAAATAAAGCATTCATTCATTCATGTATTACATGCTGTTCCACTGCAAATGCGAATAGCTGCGCGGAGCCAAAACACTTTGATTATTCACTTCAATTTTTTTGCCCATTTCAAATAATGACATCCTGAAATTATGGCTTTTAGTTCTGTTGTGTCACCCCAAGATGTTCCCTTACAGGGCACTCATTTAACTCATTGGATGCCACTGACTGCACTAGACGTCCAGTCCATTTTGACTGGGAGGGGAAGATGGATTTTACGTTTAGTGCCGTCAATGGCACTGAATCAGTCAGTCCTCCCGGTTTAAAGAAAATTGGACATGTATCGCTATCAATGACAGGCAATTGGTTCAGATCATCATTGTTTTTTTAAGACTACACTCCTGAATGCAGAGGGGTATATGTCTGTCGTGTGTAGGTCGCATAAATAGATGCAAATATCAGATTACGTGGTCGCTTGGTTGCAGGCCTTTAGCAGGGCTGACCTTTGACCTGGTAGTAGCGTTCCTGCGAGGCTTGTTCTGCTGCAGCACTCCAGAACAGACAGCCTTTCCTTCCTCACAATCGCGCTTCCTTCATGCTGCGTCGCCACAATGTGTGTTGCTCTCATTTAGTAACAGACACCGACGTATTTCCCGCACCAGCGACAAACTCTCGGGCGTGGTAGGCGTCGTAAAGGGCTCGCAGCGCGTAAAGCCCTCGTCTTGTTTCCAGGCTTGACACAGCAGCAAACGAGACGTAGCCGTGTTAGCAGCTTGCTAAAGCGCCACCGTCGTCTTCTTCAAGGCGCTTTGTAGGAACGACAGGCCAGTGCGGAGGAAATGAAGGACAAACAAAAGAGAAAGAAGGAGCGGACCTGGGCCGAGGCTGCTCGCATGGTAAGCTGTCTATTCTGAGCCTTTGCTGGACCGTGAGGGAGTTGTGTAAGGATTTAGTGGAGGTGACTGCGTCGCGGTTGTTTTTGGATAGTCCGCTCTACACAAGCAGGAAGCTAACCCTTGGCGTTTCATTGCTATCCTATCGTAATGGGCTGTGTTTGGGGAACATGAATCAAAATAAGCTCCTCTTTTCATTGACGTAATGCATCAAAAGCAGCAAAAGAAAGACTGCATTCCACCCAGTGTGACCTAAAGCCAGCACGCTAATTGTCGCCTGTTATCCTTACAGCTCTTTGTTTGCTAGGCTGTATGCTAGCCACTTAGCATCTTCAAAACCCGTGTAGATGTACCACACCAAAGCATCAAAGACTAAGAAAAATAGCCAATTACACAATTCAAAAGAAAAATAAGCCTCGTCCGCCCACTGCATCCCTCTTCGTTGCTAATTTCTTTTTTTTTTTTTTTATAAGACGTCGTGTTCAAAGCTCACTGTTAACTAATGAAGCCTAAATATATACTACCATCGGAAAGTAAGCTTTCATCTATTTTACATCGAACACAAGAAAAAATAAATATATATATATATTTTAAATTATTATTATTATTATTATTATTGTTATTATTAAAGATGAGTTCCTCCACCCGTGGTTGAATTCCTGTGAATTTTGAATTTGTGTGTCCCCGTGCGTGGGACAGCACCAGTGACCCACATACTGAAAACTGATAATGTAAAATAGGATTTGACGTCTATTACCGTCAATAGTGGTGAACGAGTTAACGTAGAGCGCTGTTTACTGAACTGATGTAAAGTCACACTGTTGGTGTAATTAAAGCTACTCGCCAAATAATGTGTAAATGATGGGCTGTTACTGATTGCGTAGAATTCCAGCCAAATGCTGCATTTAATGTAAAGCCGCAACTAATGATAGTAATCGATTATCTACTGATTATTTCCTGAGTTTTTTTTTTTTTTTTAATCCTTCCCTTCAAAGACATATTTCAAATTGACAGCGTGAAAAATGCATTGCACACTACAACTTTTCAAAAAAATCTGCAAATATATTAACCACTCTAACATGTTAAACAAGCAGATGATTGTAAATATTTTTTTTAGTTAAATACCAAGATAATGAGACTGGAAATTTGAAAATATTTACGGCGGTCAGGCTGACATTACTACGTACAATATTTTGGGCAATAGGGATCAAAAATACTAATTTAGTATTGAAATAGCTCTTGATTCATTTGGCAGTGGATAAATAGCTTAGACAACTACAGCAGTTTTTTTACTTAAACTCTTATTCCCCTGTTCTTGTGGTAACTATATACAAGCCCCTTCCTCTTTATGACATTACAGTGAAGCGCTGCCTTTCTGCGAGTCATAATTGATAAATGGTCTAGTATTTATATAGTGCTTCAATCCATATGATTATGGTTCCCAAAGCACTTTACATAGGCACTTTTACAAATTCACTTTACTGCATTTTTCTCAGTTCTCTAAAAAAAAATTCACTTTTCTCAATTTTTTCAGTTCTCCCCCCAAAATTGTTCTTGTTATTATAATGGTTGCCACCATGAAGTATGTATTAACTGTTTCAAGATCTTCTGTAAGATAGTCTGTAAGCCTTTTTTAAGGGTAATTGAATGAGTGTTATGTTAAAAGTGCTGGGCTAAAACGTTTTCGTATATATGTTATATACATTTAAATAAGTATAGTAAGACATCCTGGCCTAATTTGTTGTCTTTGGATTGTATTTAATGCAGTTTTGCCTTTTTTCGTTTTCTTTTTACCAGGTGCTGGAGAACTTCTCCGATGCTCCTATGACCCCGAAACAAATACTCCATGTCATCCAGACCAAGGGACTGAAGGAAATGAGGTCAGACACCCACATACCGTATTTTTCGGACTATAAGTCGCAGTATTTTTCCATTGTTTGGCTGGGGGTGCGACTTATACTTAGGAGCGACCTATGTGTGAAATTATTTACCCATTATTATATCAGTTCACATGCTATTTTGGTGTTTTGGAGTGACACTGATGGTTTGGTAAACTTGTTAGCATGTTCTTTATGCTATATTTATCTGAATAACTCTTAATAGCTATGTTACGTTAACATACCGGCCACGTTCGCATTTGGTTGGTCATGCATCATGTAACATTATCATACTGTACACTTATTCAGCATGTTGTTCTCTATTGTATTTTTATTTTAAATTGCCTTTCAAGATGACATATCTGTTCTATTTGTTGGATTTGATCAAGTAAATTTCCCCCCAAAATGCTACTTATATCCGGTGTGATTTGTATATGTTTTTTTTCCTCTTCGTTTGTCATTTTATGGCTGGTGCAACTTATACTCAGGTGCGATTTATAGTCCGAAATATAATTATTTTATACAAGATCCTGAAATGTTTGAATTTTACTAGTAAATATTGATACAGTGCAAGGTAACTTTTCACCTACGTATGCACATATGACCAGTAAATTTTGGAATTTAAAAAAATAATAATTTTTGTTGGTTGTTTTTGGATTTGTATTCTCTTCACGGTCTAATGCTTTACACATATCATGTTAACTTTTTTTCTCACTGTGTTCTCTATTCTGTTCCTCTTTTATTTCCATGGTCCCTTTCAACCGCTGATCTGCTAAACAGAAGGTAAGTTGTCAGCTGCGTTGATATATCTGAATTTATTTTCTATTTGCTACATCATTTTTGGCACCTTTGATGTGCAAACTGACAGATTTTATACATGTATTTGTACATATAGCTGCAGCGTGTCAACATTTTTCCCCCCAAAACTGCAGCAACGTAGTTCATGAACACAATTCACTACGTTAAGACCAGTTAAGCAGCTAAACATAAATGTTATGTTTTCACAACCACATTTGGAATATGAACAAAGTTGGCTTGTTTGTGCTAATGCTAAAGTTGGTGTCTTTACGTGTGCATATATATGTGTCATAATTGAAACGGATGGAGGAATAAAACAGTCTTTGGATATGTTATCAATGCGTTACTAAATAAAATATAATTTGCCAGTGTACTGATATATTGCTGAGAAAAGCACGGTAATTCTATCGTGGCGAAAGAAACGAGCGTGGTGCTCGTAACTCGCCCCCTTCTTTTTTTATTTTATCACAAACGTCCGTGTTTGTCTACTTTGCCAAAAATATTTTTTCATTTGTGCTCCAATTTAACCCCGGTGCAATTTTAAAAATTTACGTTTAAAGTCTGTCTTCAAACGTAAATTTTTAAAATTGCACCGGGGTTAAATTATCAAACGTATTGCTTCATTTTAGGCTAGATTTAAATTAGATTAGATTTGAGAATGAATGAATGACTGTAGCCTGTACTTATTAATTTGTTTGTAATATTCTGTACATAAGGTCAAACTATGCATGCTGTATGTTCACATAATCATTGCTAATGTGAATGTGCAGTTTGTTAGCCTTTTCTTTTCTGATAGAAATGCAACATCAGTATGATAACACAACATGATTCTCCATTGCAAAGAGCTTATCTGGCAACCCTGAGCGGAAGGAATTTTTGGTCCTGGTTTCATTAGCCTTTTTGGCCGCAAGCTTTACATATTGCACCTTCAATGTTACAACTTGGAAAAATGTCGTCGTCTAATTATTCAAGTTTATTTCTAGCCCTAAACATCAAAAGACATTTGCAAGTATATTTAAATGCTTTTTGGCTGCTGTTGACACTCATAAGACATCCAGTCCATTGTGTGCAATGTGCATATGTAACATGAGAGCTAGAGCCTATAGTATACCCGCTGACGTCAATAGATTTGAATCGTGAATTTACATTGATTCATGTAATGACTTTCACCCAAATACTGTACTTCCTGAATGGTGACACGAGTTTTTATTGTCTTCTTCCACACAGTGGAACAGCACCTCTGGCCTGCCTCGTCACAATGCTTCACTCCCAAGTGAGGGGAGATCGGGTCAAGAACAGCATCTTCTTTAAGCTGCCTGGCCGGATGAGCCTTTTCACTCTGAAGGTATGTAGACTCAATCTTCTTCCCACTTTACAAAAATTGCATTCTCCTCTCGTTTTGGCTGGATTCTAGTCAAACCGAGCGTGTTGTTTGGGATGATTATGCTAGGTTGTTGTCAGCCTTCCATCATCAAAATTGCTGACACGGTTTCCCTCAGGAAACTTGCAAAGCCACGTGGTGGCCCACCATGTTTGTTTTTTTTGGGGGGGGGGGGGGGGGCATGAATTAAAAGAATGGGGATTTTTTTACACAAAAAATCTTATGAGCCATCTATTAACAATACTAAATGTAGAGTAGTACAAAAAGGCTGTCATTAAATACAGTTTTAACAAACAAACAAAAATTCAGTGCAATGGCATAGAGCTAGGACAGGTTTGTCCCGATATCGACCATAAGATGTCACCATTGGACTTTCAACCGTATTACCAAATGGTTAAAGGGATGGACTGTTTTGATATAGTGCATCTCAGCAGAAAGAATTTTGTTTAACAGTTTTTTAAAAATTGTAATAGTGGAGAAAAACGTCAAAAGCAAATTGCTGTAAGCAGACTTTTTTTTTTTAACTCGTTAGCTGCCATCGACAGCGATAGATGTCCAATCATTTTGAAGTGGAGTTCCACTTCAAATGGATTGGATGTCTTCTAGTGGTAGTCATTTAGATTCATAGCCGAAAGATGAAAAGAGCCTGTGATTGGACGTCTTTCATCATCAATGGCAGTTAAAGAGTTAAAAATTTCAGCTAAGGATGGTCCGATTGCATATTGTTGCACCCGAGTCACTTGATTTTGAGAATCTGCTGATAGAGTCCCGATCAGATACCGAAAAAAAAGTCTTTTTGAACTAAAGGTCCAACCATGTTACAGTACTGTACTGTTAACAGTACTTCCCCTTCCGCTTTTTCCTGGAGTGTTGTGGCGTATAAAATGTATACATTTGTGTTTCTTTTGGCAATTCCATTGTATTTCTGGATTATTTTGTTACAGTTTAGCCCTTAAAAAGTTTTCTAAAAATACCGTATTGGCCTGAATATAAGACGGTGTTTTTTGCAATTAAATAAGACTCAAAAAGTGGGGGGAGTCTTATATTCGGGGTCTAGACATTATACCCATTCACGACGCTAGATGGCGCCAGATATCATTGAAGCGAATGCTGAACTTGAGGAATGTTCTGTCATGACATATCTCAGCTACTCTCAAGTTTAAACAGTTTGCATTATTTGATTGCAATGTTTTTCCTTATTCAGATTTGTTACAAGACTAGTTACAGTTAGACTTCACTTTGATGGTTAATGCAGTTATTGCAATTTTGTTGTTTTATCACAATAGATTGGTTTATTTACATTTCAAAAACCAGAAGCCATTCGTTTACGAATATGATTGCACTGTAGTTTACATATTTAAATGTTCAGATATTAAGATTTGAATGAGACAAAATAACATGTTTTTTTCCTCTCAAATATATTGTTATAATCTTTTGTTTCAGGTGTATTTTCTGTATAAAAATTAATTTGGTGTTCAAAAATTCTTTTTTCAAACTTGAGTCTTGAAAAAGGGGGTCGTCTTATAATCAGGGCCATCTTATATTCGGGCCAATACGGTATGTTTTTTTTTTTTAAACCTGATCCTTTTCACTCGATTTCGATCCTGTCAAACATTGCCTGCTCGGCTTGATTTCAAATTACGTGATCGGATCGGGGACCGCTCTAGTTGCGAGTATTTCAGAGTATTTTCCATTTCTATAGTCATTCCATACATGGATTCCATACATGGATTTTACTCTGGTGGAGGGGCATAGAGAAAAGGAGAAGGCCATGCCAATATGCGGTACGGATATACGAACAGGACGGAGAGTAAATGCAATAGCCCACCACCAGACACTTGCTTTCACTTTGCTGAGGGCTTGTTGAAGAGTTTGCTACACGCTATTCACGCCTACAAAAGCCTCGAGAGTGTTCGGCACATTTTATGGCCATTGTGGATGTGGACGCCCATATGAAAAGCCTGGTGGCCCGCCAGGCATATAAAGCTGAAAAACCTAAATAATGTAGGCGAGAAAAGGATGTTTGCTTTTTAAATTTAAATAACGGATAATTTGACATAAATTGCATTAATCAGTTTACACAAAATGCTGTTTTTACGCTGTTTTTTGTTTTGTTTTTCCACGCAAAATGGGAACATTTTGAAATAGAGAAATTTGTTCTTTGAGAACACAAACATGTATATTTATAATACCGGGCATTATAAGATACGCAAATGTACTGAACTGCGGCCAAAAAAACTGATTGACCACTTGTATCATGGGTTACCAAGACCTAACCCAACTAAAATATTATCAGTCAAATTCCCCCAGTTTGTGTTTGACAGCTGAAGCAGTAACTTTTGTTTGGCTTATCAAGACATGTCAGACCAGGAACATTTTTAATGAGACTGTCCGAATTGTGGCCTTAATTCCCTCCTGTTCTTCGTTGGCAGGAGTGGCACTCTTCTGCTGATGTGCTATGCATTCAGACATACCCTTCTGCATACTACCTTGGTTCTAACAGGTGGTATGATATGTATATTTTCTCTCAGCTTGAACCCGTCCAGCCATTCTCCTCTGCCATCAGTGAGGCATATTCACCCAGCGGACTGCTATTTACTGGATATTTTCAATTTTACAGTAATCCAAACAGTTGTGTGCGAAAATCCCAGTAAATCACCAGTTTCTAAAATACTGAGGCCAGCCTGTCTGGAACTAACAGCCATGTTCAATGTCATGCCCAACACCTTTTTAACGTATTCACTTTTAGGTTGTCCTGATCATATCAACATCCCTAAATGCATTATGCTGCTGCCACGTAAACAACTGGTTTCATATTTGTGTAAACTGGCAGCTAACCTTGTGTTACTCATACTGGACAACATTAACCTACTGTTTTTGTGTTATGAAGAATTGGAGTATGTTTAAAGGTGAGTTATTCTAAAAAGTGGTTGCATATATGCCCCTATATACTCTGGACCTTGTTCTTCACCAGTGGCAAAGGAGCGGTTGGTTTGCGGCATTTTAATTGGGAATTAATTTTCCCATACTTTGATCAGCAGGAAGTGGTGCTAACTGTTCAGGCGAAGGCTAAAGAATGAAAATGACCTGAAACTGTTGGCCTGATAAGAAATATTTACCTGAAAACCATTTGGCTGAACACAATCTAAAGGGTTATGATGCTTGTTTTTAACAACCTAACATTCATTTTACTGAATATTACTGAACTGTTTTTGTTAAATTCCATATAGAATGGGTAGTAATCCCAATTAATTTGAATTTGTTGGATAACGCACAGCTATTTCAAACAGAAAAGAACATGAATGCAAAAATTAAAGGTGAAAACAGGTTAATGTTTCCAGCCCTTGTTAGATATACTTGTAGGAAGTAGGCATGTGCCGGTATGAGATTTTGACGGTATGATAACCTTAGGCAAAAATACCACGGTTTCACTGTATGACTGTATTGCAAATATAGCTCTAAAATGTTTTGAGATGTATGAAACTGTTTTAAAAAAAACTTAAAACTTTTTTCTACTGAATCGGATTTTTTAATTTTTCATACATATTTGCAATTTGGAACATCAACATGAAAACGATGTTAAAAATAAATAAAATAACAACTTATAAACTCACAGCCACAGCTCAAGTTGCTCAATAAGAACCCTTAGAACTATATAGAACTGGACTTAAACCATATATGATCGAATTGATTTTATGTAAAACACATACCACTTCTACTAGTAATATTAATTAGTTGAATATTAATGAAGAGCAATAGCGCGTGTGTATTAGGCCTGAACGATATTGGAAACTATTGTTGCGATTTTTGGGGGGTTTGCGATATATTGCGATATTATATTGCGATATTAATTTTTTAAATTTTTTTTTATTTTTTTAAAGAAGTTTTTACTAGATGACTTGAATAGCTGTTTGGAAAGACTTTGGATGACTCACCATCACCACAGTGTACACTGTACAGTGAGCCCTCGTTTTTCGCGGTTAATGGGGACCAGAACCCGCCGCGATAAAAACCGCGAAGTAGCGCACCCCCCACCCCCCAATTTTTGTGTGTGTGTTTTTTGTGCTCAATGTATTTATTCAGATACTGACATTGGAAAGAGATACATAATTCTCACTTTTTCCCCCAAAGTGATTTAAAAAATGTATATAATTAAATGGTTTTTAAGCACTTCAAATGTCATAATTATGATCAGTTTAAACATAACTTTCCAACCCAATAATTTTTTAACAAGAATAAAGTACTGTAGTAGAAAAATGCTTGGCTTTATTAAATGCTTCTGTTTATCTACCTTAGCTGTGACTCTTGGAGTGACATGTAAAAATTTCAAACTCCTCATGATCACTTCTGAAATTTATTTTATATGTCTCCAACTTCTCCACACTCACACACATTCATTCCAGCGCAGCTTCCTTGCAGAAACTTTAACAAGTTAAACGATGATTGACACATTGCTCCGCTTTGATGTATACTTCTTTGGCAAGATCAAAGACAACGAGCATCGTTAACTTTAATATGGAAGTGCTGCAGTGACTGTGAGGATAAAAGGGCTGGGAGAGGGAGGGTGTGAAGCTGTGCGCAGAGCAGAGAGCAAGGCGTATGTGGATTAAAGAAAATAACTATCGCACGTGCTTGCGATGGGACTATCGCACACATTGCGATGGCGATGTTTAAACGATATGTCGTTCAGGCTTAGTGTGTATGACTCATATCATTATTTAAACATTATATACACACAATCACACACCCTCTCTCAACACAGAAAGTTGCCAGAGAGAAAAAACACCACAGGCTCTACTATGAAAATGTTTTGAACAGATGTTTACAATGGCGGAAGACTTTACAAAAGTAGGCTAATGGTGGAAAGGAAACTAGTTAGCTGTCTTTGCATGCTAACTAGCCACGTTATCTGCCTCGTTAACAAGCTTACGTGATTGTATTTGTTTTACCATCGCTAAACACACTGGAGTGAACCCTTGTAGCTATGGGAAACATTCATGACAGTGTTTACTTACCTTAAATTTTGTGTAAAGTGACAGATGATGCTCACGTAAATGTGAAATCATGTTGGAGGTCCTCTAAGCCGTGGCCGTCTGTTTCTTTTCGGTAGCCGAAGCACTCCCATACTAGCGACTTTTTTTTTTTTTTTTTGAGGGGGTCAAAATCTCAGGTGTCGTTTCAGGACAGAGCATAATCGGAGGGGGAGGGGTGAGCGCAGCCACGGATTTCTCGCTGCATTTTTGGGACATAAAAAATAGCTAATACCGTACTATGGTATGACGGAAAATTTTAGTAGTTTTGAAATTGCGACGTTTTCATACCACGGTAAACCTGTAACCGGCACATGCCTAGTAGGAAGTCAGTTTTGATGTCCTCATAAAACGGGATTAACTTCCGCTGTACTCTTTGAATTCTGTCTGATTTGTAGAAGAATGCCTTGCAGTGGACAAAGACTACAGAGTCCGAAACACCATCTGAGCTGGTTAGCAGCGCTGCAACCCCTACCTCCAGCAACACTTCCCTCACAGAGAATGCAGCAGTTGGCGCCACCGAGACAACTGAGCAGGAGAGCTCCAACTCCACCGAAACCACTGCTTCAACTTTGGGTAAAAAAAAAATAATAATAACAGGCTGATAAACTGACTCATGCCACATGGTACACCGTCTCCCCTTGCCTTGACCTAAAGCCTCAGCAGATGAAACGTCATCCAGTGTTACCGGCTCCACAGAAGTACAATCTACCAACCAGCCTCAAACCCGTCTAAGTAGAGCAGCAGGATTGCAGGGACGGACTGACACTCAACAGGTCCAACATGTTCAGCACACACAGACCAGACTGAGCCGGTCCCGGCAGGTTAGGACCATCTTCAAAAAAATATATTCTTTTTGTTTGTGTGGGCTTAGTACCAGATTATCAGATTTATTTATTTATTTTTTTAACTTCTCGTGTCCAATCCGCCTCCACCGTCCTAACACCTACCATCATTTTTGCTCCCACAGTCAGGGAGGCAGCGAAAGAAAGCAGTCATGATGCCGCGTGTTGTCCTGACTCCTCTTAAAGTTAATGGAGAGCACGTACCATCAGGTAAACCTTTATTTTACATGAGAATGAATAATTGGATAATAAAGTGGTCACCACAGTGGACAGCTATACAAAAGTTGACACTTAAGGCCTTTAATCCTTTATAGAGCAAGTGATTTTTTTTTTGTAAACTTCAATATATGAGCATAAAAACAATTTTTTTTTTAATTATCTTTGAAGGGAACCTCAGAGTTGTAGGCTCTAATAAGCCACAATTGTTCTGTTTTACTAAAATATGTTATTAGATACACATATAATATTGCCATTGATTTAAAAATATAACTTTACATGTTTTGACCTACGGAGGGCGCCATGTTTTATGCACGCAATGGACGCTCGGGGTGATGACGTAGTTTGTCACTGTCACTAGACGAACACTACTGGTGTTCTGTAATTCCTTCTTGACAGCGAGCCCTCCAACATATTCGCACGTTGGTGAAAGGTGCGAGTACTTACTATTTGCGTTTTTCTTGAGTCTTTTATACCTTTTCATTTCCTCAAAATACTTTTTGCATGTGTTTCCCTCTCATACTTTTAAGCATTGTTTTCTTGTGGTACCTTTTAAGCAGATTGTTGATCTGTTGACCTCATTAGTCACGTAATGTAATTAAACCACCCTTATTTGATATTACTACGCTTAAGTATTTTCTTAAGGCATCTTTAGTATGTTCTGTCTGTATGCATCTAAACAAAACAAGCTGAAAGCGCACACTTTGGGTGTCAAATTCGCCTCTTGTAGGACTTTTCGCCGGTGTAGCACATTTTGGCAGAACAGCGGTTTTATCATATACTCTTATCATCCCGTCTTTCCTGTTGATTTTGATTTGCTGCTCGTTTTGTGAAATATCGACAATGCTGTCATGCTCATTAATGTTCCTCTCGGTTTCAAATTGAATAGGGTTTAACAGACGACATGTTTATGTCACTAAAGTCAAACTCTGGAAGCTCTGCAGCGTAACCTAATGATGTCACCCCCCTGACGTCAACAACAATGGCGACCTACTAGTTAAACTAATTTTATAAATTGTATAAAAACAAAATCATCAAGAGGGGTTTTAATATCAAATGATTTCAACTCAAAATAACGTTTATCTTTTAAGAACTACAAGTTTTTCTGTCCGTGGATCCCTTTAATACCGTATTGGCCCGATTATAAGACGACCCCCTCTTTTTCAAGACTCAAGTTTTAAAAAAGACTTTTTGAACACCAAATTAATTTTTATACAGAAAATAATTACAGTACATCTGGAACCAATGATTATAACAATATATTTGAGAGAAAAAGCATGTTATTTTGCCTCATTCAAATCTTAATTTCTGAAAATTTAAATATGTAAACTAAAGTGCAATCACATTCGTAAATGAGTGGCTTCTGGTTTTTGAAATATAAATAAACCAATCTATTGTGATAAAACAACAAAATTGCAATAACTGCATTAACCATCAAAGTGAGGTCTAACTGTAGTCTTGAAACAAATCTGAATAGGGAAAAACATTGCAATAAAATAATGCAAACTGGTTAAACTTGAGAGTAGCTGAGATCAGTCATGACAGAACATTACTCCTCAAGTTCAGCATTTGCTTCAATGATATCTGGCGCCATGAATCGGTATAATGTCTAGACCCCGAATATAAGACGACTCCCACTTTTTCCAGTCTTATTTCAATGCAAAAAACACTGTCTTATATTCGGGCCAATACGGTAATTACAGTGGGGAGAACAAGTATTTGATACACTGCCGATTTTGCTGGTTTTCCCACTTGCAAAGCATGTAGAGGTCTGTAATTTGTATCATAAGTTCTCTTCAACTGTGAGGGACGGAATCTAATACCAAAAAAACGGAAAATCACGTTGTATGATTTTTAAATAATAAATTTCAATTTAATTGCATGAAATAAGTATTTGATACATCACAAAAATCAAACTTGATATTTGGTACAGAAACCTTTGTTTGCTATTACAGATACCAAACGTTTCCTGTAGTCCTTGACAAGGTTTGCACACACTGCAGCAGGGATTTTGGCCCACTAATCCATGCAGATCTTCTCCAGAGCCTTCAGGTTTCGGGGCTGCTGCTGGGCAACACGGACTTTCAGCTCCCTCCATAGATTTTCTATCGGGTTCAGATCTGGTGACTGGCTAGGCCACTCCAGGACCTTAAGATGCTTCTTACGGAGCCACTCTTTAGTTGCCTTGGCTGTGTGCTTTGGTCGTTGTCATGCTGGAAGACCCAGCCGCGACCCATCTTCAGGGCTCTCACTGAAGGAAAGAGGTTGTCAGCCAAGATCTGGCGATACATAGCCCCATCCATCCTCCCCTCAATACGGTGCAGTCGTCCTATACCCTTGGCAGAGAAGCAGCCCCAAAAAATGTTTCATCCTCCATGTTTCACGATTGGGAAGGTGGTTGTACGCATCCTTCTTTTTCCTCCAAACACGACGAGCCGAGTTTAGACCAAAAAGTTCAATTTTGGTCTCATCCGACCACATGACCTTCTCCCATTGCTCTTCTGGATCATCCAGATGGTCAGTGGCAAACTTCAGACGTGTCTGGACATGCACTGGCTTCAGCAGCGGGACCTTGCGTGCGCTGTAGGATTTTAATCCATGACGGCGTAATGTGTTTCCGATGGTTTTCTTCGAGACTGTGGTTCCAGCTCTCTTTAGGTCATTGACAAGGTCCTGCCGTGTAGTTCTGGGCTGATCCCTCACCTTCCTCATGATCAGTGATGCCCCACGAGGTGAGAGCTTGCATGGAGCCCTAGAACGAGGCAGATTGATCGTCAACTTAAACTTCTTCCATTTTCTAATAATCGCGCCAACAGTTGTTAACTTCTCACCACGCTGCTTGCTTATTTTCCTGTAGCCCATCCCAGCCTTGTGCAGGTCTATTCTTTTATCCCTGATATCCTTACACAGCTCTTTGGTCTTGGCCATTGTGGTGAGGTTGGAGTTTTGTTTGTTTGTTTGTTTGTTTGTTTGTTTGAGCATGTGAACAGGTGTCTTTTATACAGGTAACAAGTTCAAACAGGTGCAGTTACTTCCGGTAATGAGTGGAGAACAGGAGGGGTTCTTAAAAAAGAACTAAGCCGAAATATTTACTAGTTGGTAATGTATCAAATACTTATTTCACGTAGTTAAATACAAATGTATTATTTAAAAATTATACAATGTGATTTTCTGGATTTTTGTATTAGATTCCGTCCCTCACAGTTGAAGAGAACTTTTGATACAAATTACAGACCTCTACATGGCTTGCAAGTGGGAAAACCAGCAAAATCGGCAGTGTATCAAATACTTGTTCTCCCCACTGTATCAATAAGTGTAAATGGATTGGATGTCCAGCACCGTCAACAGCAGCCAATGAGTTCAATGAGTCACCTTTAGGGTTAAAAAAAAATAAAAATACATAATTTGTGCATGAAAGGATTCAATTAATCTAATCAGTGAGTTTCGTAAATCTGCGAATAATATTTAAAGCAGCCTGTAGATGGTAAGGTCGGTGTGCCATCGCTTAATGTTGTGCGGTTTTGACAATTTTAGGACCGATGAAGAGGAGTCGAGGAGGGGTAGATGTGGACTTTGAGACACCTGGTTCCATTCTTGTCAACACCAACATCAGGGCTCTTATTAATGTTAGAACCTTCTCAGCATTCCCAGCCCAATCACAGCAGCAGCTGCTACAGCTTTTGCCAGAAGTGGATCGACAGGTAACATATTTTTATTTGCTAACGTTACCACGTTTCCATATGATCTAATGGCACTTCTGCAAGAAATTCGTGTGCTCCAGCCTTGATAACTTTTGTTTCATGTAGATTACAACACAATCCAAGACTAGATTTATACATTTAATCTAGTTGAGATACCTATGCAGATTTTCTGTCATATTTATTCCTATTTTTCTGATATGCTACATTTTGTATACTCTCTGTGAAGATTGGACCAGATGGAATGGCCAGACTGAGTAGTTCAGCCCTCAACAATGAGTTCTTTACACATGCCTCCCAAAGCTGGAAAGAGAGGTTAGCTGAGGGTAAGTGTTTCCTTTCCAAGGAAAAGGAAGTCCTTTGTTTTCAGGAATCAAACTTAAGCCAAAAAAACACACACACCTTGAGGATTTCTCTCCCAGTTCAAATGGATTAAAGTCTGTCACCATTAGTGGCAGCCAATAAACTAAAAATTCACATTCTATTTGTTTAGGGGAGTTCACTCATGAGATGCAGGTCCGGTTCCGGCAGGAAATGGAGAAGGAGAAGAAGGTTGAGGCGTGGAAGGAAAAATTTTTTGAGGAGTACCATGGACAGAAGTAAGAAATTCACCAGTCAAGATCCATTTTTTTAAAATAAGTATTTTGCATGTACAGTATTATCATAGTAATCCATATATACTGAAACACTGGATGTGTACCTGCAGGTCTGGCCTTACGAGAGAAGAATCCCTTAAGCTCACGATGGCTGACGCGAGTGAAGTTGCAACAAGTGTCCTGGATACTGACAGCGTCTCTGTGGTGTCAACCGGTGCCCCCAAGAGGCGCAGCGTGGGTCGTCGAAGGAGAGACGGCAGAATGAGGCGACGCACACGAGCTGATCTACGTCGCAGGGCCCGTCGGACCCTCTGCAAAACCAGTTCACCTGTCCTGCAGTCTGCAGAAGCTGTTGAGGAAGTTGCATCTCTGGAAACATCCACAGTGTCTATTGGTTCTCCTATGTCAGAAAGTACAGTTATTCAAGGGGAGGTGGTACTCCAGGCCGAATGTGACGAGGAAGTCCCACCGGATGACATCTCCATTGAGCCGAAAACCCCAACGCCTGAGCCAGTTTTACTGCCAGCACCAACACCAACTCCTATTCCTAGTCCAGAATCCACAAGTGATGACAAAGAACCAAACATTTCAGGCTGCCTGCTCACCGAAGAGGTTACACCTGTTTTGGCCTCCACCTCATCCCCTTCGTCGTCATCTTCTTCCGACTCGTCACCTTCATCCTCACCGTCCTCAGCTTCTGATCAACAAGGAGCATTTACCACTGGCTTGGACTCTTCTTCCTCCTCTTCAGTATCGTCCGGTGCCGCAGTCACTACGGATCACCTGGATGACACCGCATCCGTGGTCACCTCCGTCACAGGCGGAACAGCCACCAGCAGTCGTGAGAGCAGTCCCTCAGACAGCCCAGCAGGCACCCCCGCACCCAGCGTTCAGCACAAGGAACAGAAGAGAAGACCCGATGAGGCCCGGGCCTTCTCCAGCTTCCCCGAGAAGAGGCCACGGTTGAATGACCAGCAGTCCTTTCGTACCACAATTGACAGGGTCCATTCAGAGAAACCGCAGCCGACAACGGAGGAACCCAAGGTGCCTCCAATCCGGGTAAGACCATGCTCCAAAGCATTTACAACTACGGTTGTTCCGATCATGTTTTTTTGCTCCCCATCCAATCCCGATCGTTTTAGTTTGAGTATCTGCCGATCCTGATATTTCCCGATCCGATTGTTTTTTGTTTTTTTTGCTCCCGATTCAATTCCAATCATTCCCGATAATTTTTCCCGATTATATACATTTTGGCAATGCATTAAGAAAAAAATGAATAAAACTCGGACGAGTATATACCTTCAACATACAGTACATAAGTACTGTATTTGTTTATTATGACAATAAATACTCAAGATGGCATTTACATTATTAACATTCTTTCTGTGAGAGGGATCCACGGATAGAAAGACTTGTAAATCTTAGAGGATAAATGTGACTTTGTATATTGGAACTAAATATTGCCATCTAGTGTATTTGTTGAGCTTTCAGTAAATGATACTGTAGCCATTTAATTGTTCTGCCCAAATGCATGATGGGAAGTGCAGCCATGACTGTGCGTAGTGGTACCAATTGATATATCTTCTCTGCGTTGGGAAATAACATAGGGTGTTAAGAAAAACATCAGTTACTACCTTTCTTCCCCACATTGCTTCCCACGATATTTCTAATTGTAGGGAGAGGGATTGTAAGGCTTTAGCCAATTAAAAAAAAGGCTCCAAAGGCTGCTAAAATTCACTCTACTCATTTTACGCTGCCTTTTAGCTCTATAAATAGGTAAAACTGCGCCATTACAGATTGAACACGATAATGCG
Source organism: Corythoichthys intestinalis (assembly GCF_030265065.1). NCBI lineage: Eukaryota > Metazoa > Chordata > Actinopteri > Syngnathiformes > Syngnathidae > Corythoichthys > Corythoichthys intestinalis. The sequence continues at coordinate 20,729,155 of NC_080396.1, read as the reverse complement.
TGAGTGGGTCGTGCAGCGCGTGCGTAAATTGCGTTAAATATTTTAACGTGATAAATTTTTTTAGAAATTACCGCCGTTAACGGGATAAATTTGATAACCCTACCTTAAGCCTAAACTAAATACTCTGGATGAGTGTAACATATTATGTCTGTAACGTTAAATGCAATTAGAAAACAATTTAATTAAAATATATATATTAGGGCTGTCAAATGATTAAATTTTTTTAATCGAGTTAATTACAGCTTAAAAATTAATTAATCGCAATTCAAACCATCAATAAAATATGCCATATTTTTCTGTAAATTATTGTTGGAATGGAAAGATAAGACACAAGATGGATATATACATTCAACATACGGTACATAAAGACTATTTGTTTATTATAACAATAAATCAACAAGATGGCATTAACATTGTTAAGGTTCTGTTAAAGCGATCCATGGATACAGGGACTTGTAGTTCTTAAAAGAAAAATGTTAGTACAAGTTATAGAAATTTTATATTAAAACCCCTCTTAATGTTTTCGTTTTAATAAAATTTGTAAAATTTTCAATCAAAAAATACACTAGTAGCCCGCCATTGTTGATGTCAATAATTACTTACACAATGTAATGGGTGCTGAAGCCTATAAAATCAGTCGCACCCAAGCGCCAGCAGAGGGCAGCAAAACTCCATAAAACACAAGTGAGCGTTTCACTGTACTGTCATTTAAATCTGTCTGAGCGGGACATCTGCGTTAATTGCGTCAAATATTTTAACGTGATTAATTTAAAAAATTAACGCCCGTTAACGCGATAATTTTGACAGCCCTAATATATATATTTAAAAAAGGCATGTCCGATATTTTTTTGCCGATTCCGATACTTTGAAAATGACGTGATCGGACCCGATCGATCGGGACATCTCTATTTACAACCTATAGATTTAAGTACAATGTATACATACTTTGATGTTTTTTTTCTGCCACAGATTCAACTGTCCAGAATCAAACCACCCTGGATCAAAGGGCACCCCACCTACCAGATCTGTCCCCGCATCGTGCCCCCTGGGGAGGCCTCGCGGAGGTCGGGGACGGGGGGCGCGCGGACGCTCGCAGATATCAAAGCCCGTGCGCAACAAGCCCGTGCCCAGCGGGAAGCCGCTGCTGCTGTTGCAGCCTCTGCCGAAGGGCCAGGGCCGAACAGGGTCCGGCTGCGGCCTGCTGCTGGGTTACCGGATTGCAACAGTGGGCAGAGAGCGCAAGAACACCCGGGACCAATTGAGCCGGGAGGAGGAAGTGGAAGAAGGGGAGGTGGTGGTGGGACACAAGAGCAGGGAAAGAGTTGTGAAACGGATTCGTCTGGAACACAACTACAGCATCCCAATGTAGAAAGCAAAACTCTGCCTTCGCCTTCCCCACCCGCTACCTCAACCTCTGCGTTATCAGAGAACCCGCAGACATCGAGCCCTCCTCAAAAATCCGAGGAAGATATGAATGCGGCATCAGCCAGTGTCCACACTTCATCCAACAGACCCGCGGGCCAAGCAACTGACCCTCCCTCTCAAGAGACTGACACGACCTACATAACCTCCTCGCCCGATAGACAAAGCAAGATTGCAGTGTGTCCTACTTCCACTTCAGAGAGGCTTAACCAGGCAAGGGAAAAAAGGCCTCTTGCTCCAACCTCCATCCCCGATTCTCTTCCTAGGTTTGGGGCTCAAGGTGTTGTTGTTCAGAAGCTGGTCAGATCCACCACACCCGGAGAGCGTGAACAACAGACCAACGTAAGTCTAGGTGGCGTCATTCAGCACGCTTCCCGTCATGAGGACTCCCACGATACTGACAATGACTTGGCAACGCAACGAGCAGACGCATCTCCTCGCGCCGAGTCCTCGGGCAGAGACGACGAGGCCGGGACACACAGCGATTCCACGGAAACTGCTTCAGACTGTGAGAATGAAAGCACCGTAGATGAGCAGCTGCCTGACCCAGATTGGTGTTCCCCAATGAGAGGCCACAGAAAAATGCAGGAAGCAGTTTGCAGCCCCACTCGCAACCGCCAGCCTGTCATCCGAGGCAACGATCCCAGTTGCCACGGTCAAACTGTCATTCAACCGTGCTTTCCGAATGGTACGCCTCACTCCGCACAAACCCTGCCCTTTTCCCAAGATCGCCACAACGTTGTCGTCAAAGTTGAACCTGTAGAGGATCGCCAGAGCTCCAAACAGGGCTCTCTGGATGAAGACCCTAACGGACGTATTAAACCTTCTACCTATCCATCAAGTGTTTCTGGAGCCTCAAAGAAACTCTGTGCTTCGACGAGGCCGGTGTCCAGTGTAGAAGCCAACAACCCTTTGGTGACACAGCTTCTACAAGGCAGCCTTCCACTGGATAAAGTGCTACCGACACACTCTGCTGACAGGCTAGAAATCAGTCGATCGGCAGGACCGCACCGAAGACCCTATAACAGGGCTGAGGCGTCAGAAGGAACCGTAGCTTCTCAGAAAAGCTACCCTGTTTCGTGTTTAGTTGAGACGCCAAACACATCACAGTATCAGTCTCAGCAGGCCTCTGGAGCCGTACCGGTCATCACCTCGTCGCCGTTCCCCACGACTTCCCCCAGCAGCTCAAACCATTGCTTGGAGACTGCAATTAGCAAAGAGTCATCAGTCCATCAGCCCTCGCAAGGGCCTGTTCCAGACAGGAATCAAGCCGCAAACAGGACCATACTGAATGGCCCGTCTCCACCTCACGCAGACCCTTGTCCCGCAGAAGGCGTTCCTAGTCTTAAGATCAACTGGCGACCCCCTCAGTCTCAGATTCCCATCCCCAGCCAACAAGAGCCAGCGCCTGTCCCCAGTGTAAAAACTGAAGTTGGTTCAAAGCCTTCTTGTCAGGCTCTTGCTAAAACATCCGTGGTGGTTACCAAAAAAGAGCCTGTGAATTCTATGGACGGCTACCCCAGCGGAGGGGCCATGGAGGGACTCCTCAACATGGAGATGAATCTGTCTCGAATGGCCAAAAACGAGCTGAGCAAAGCGCCGTACTCCTCCAGCTATCACTCGCCCCCTACTTCGCTCCCCTTCCAGCTCTATGGGAAAATTTCCAAGAAGGGCGGGGGACTCGGAGGCGTCAGCTACACGGCCAACGTGTCCGTCATGGACAATACCAGCTTTTCCCGGAACATGGCGGACGGCGTACTCCAGCTGCGGCCTCGGTTGGCCTCCAGCCAGGCCACGCTTAGCATCCAGACCTTTACTGACAGTACGGCAGAGGAGGTTTCGCTCAAGTGCTCCTGTCGTCTCAAAGCTATGATCATGTGCCAAGGCTGCGGGGCCTTCTGCCACGATGATTGCATCGGGCCCTCCAAGCTATGTGTTTCTTGTCTGGTGGTGAGATAATGTGTCGATGGGCCGCAATTACCGTGGATCGAGTCCAACAGGCAAGATTTGCCTTGTATATTATGACTGGGCTGTTTGTTTTTGTTGCACATTTTCAGATTTTCTTTTTAGCTGTAATTATATATTATTGATATTCTTTTTATTGACTATTAATATTATTATTTTGAGGCATGGTTTCTCGCTAACATTTTGGTCATCACGCCTCAAAAACATTTACCTCATGTTGTTCCACCAGCCGTTATTAGGTGGCCATTGTTTTTTGGTTCATGTTGTCTCTGCGCAAAGAAATATTTTTTTAACCATTAAAAGAGTGAAGAACAGTAGTATGTTTTTTTTTCGTTTTTTTTTTTTTTTCAAGTGCTTGACACACTGTTAAAAAAAAAAAAAAAGGTGGAATTTGAAATTCCAAGTCAACGCATTTCATTTAAACTAAAAGGCCCTTGATTAAATACTATGAATTTAAAAATAAATTAACTTTAGATTTTTATAGGGGGCATTAACCAGAGTTTTCTCTCATGGAAATGCCCCAACAATAACAGGAAGTGACCTGTAAATGCACAAAATGAACAGGAAGTCACACAAAATCAGGCAGAAGTGCAACAAGAATTAACAGGATGCGACCGTAATGCCCCATAATTAACAGGAACCTAAATCAGCAGGAATTGATTTTGTAAATGTCCCATGTCAAGTTCAAAAATAGACCCTTAGGTAGACATTTGTAAAATTACCCAAAAATAAGGAGAGAAGACACTCAGTTTTCTTGACCAAGGAGAGCAAAGAGGGACTAGACAGAGAAATGCTAGATTACGCTGTATAGTCACCAAAATTGATCTAAGGAAAAAACCCTCCTTGCTCTTTTTATTAGGGGTTTGTCCTAAAACAGAAGGGTGCCGCCCTGAAGGGAGGGGGAAAGCAAGCTGGAGACACCCATGTGATTTTGGTTCGCTATGTGTGAGCATGTAGGTGGAACTAACTAAATACACGTGTGTAAGCAAGGGCACAGGTAAAGTGGTCAGAATGACCCAGACACTTCAGTTATGCAACGCTGCGGCCATGGAAGATGTCCTCGAATGGAAAATTGTCCTCGAAGGTCTAGACGAAAGTCTAGACGTCAGGTGCTGAAGATGTCCCGGAAGGTCTAGTTACGCAATGATGCGGCCATGAAGCAAGGCAGTTGTCATCCCGACCCTCTTTACTCTTTGTAACACTTAAACATTATACTACAACCTAGTATAGCAAGCAATAATCATTTACTGGTTATATCAATAAGAGAAAATATGGCAGTATGTATTAGGTATGTATGAGCACAAGCAAATGTTCAATCAATCAAGCAAATATTCAATCAACCCTCGATAATTAACATCCCATAATCAACAGAAAGTGAACCGTGCGTTTACTGAACAATTTCTCAAGAAATTGCGTTTTTTAATTAGTTTGAATTACATCTTTTTTTAAATAATAGAAAAAATACAACAGTGATCCCTCGCTACATTGCGCTTCAAACTTCGCACCCTCAGTCCATCACGAATTTTTTTTCAATTGAAAAAATACAGTATTAAAAAATGTTATGTGTATTTATACATGTGCAAATCATTTTCTTTTATATATATCATTGCTACATTTGCGGTGCTTAAAAACCATGTATTAAAATATACGTACAAGGTTTTTTTTTTTTTTTTTTTTTTTTTTTAACTATTATACTTTGTGGGGGGGCGCGGTGGAAAACATTCAGGTGACGTGAAGTTACGCTCTGAGACCCCCAATTTGGCCAAATTTAAAAATTGTCCTATATGCATGTGTGATACATTATTGGAGAGCTTAAAAGCTCAATTTTCTGGGGGGAAAAAATTTTTGAACAGGAGGGCATTTTAGAAGAAAAAAAATATATACAGCAAAACCCTAAATGGAGGTGAGAGCATGAGAGAGCAGAATTAAAGACGCCACGACTTTAACGAGATATTATCGCGTACTTGCATCTTTTCGATCCAAAATCTCCATGTAGCATTTATTACCTAGTGTCAAGCCATAGTTGTGAATGGCCACAGCCGGATTTTGGGGAAATTTTAAGGGTGAAACATGGTAATATAACAAGGGTCGCGATGCAGAAATGGCAGACATCAAGGGAGTGGTAGAGATATTCTTTTTCGTATATTTACCCTTTTAACTTTTTTTCTTTGGATTTTTCAGTGTTTGGATCGATTATCATCTGAAATAATAGGGAAAATGCGACAGTAACAAAAAAAAAAAATACAATTAAGCGAAAGTTATGAGTTAGATATCCGTGACTTATTTACAGACACCATTTTTTTCATTGTGACGTAATTTGTTTAAAAGTTTAAAATATGCAAGTGATTTTTTTTTTTTTTTTTTTTTTACACGAAATGTTAGACCTCAATGATTCTAAGCTAAAAATGACACATTTTGAATAACAAATATAATTGCTTCCCTTTTTATGGCTGAGTTTAAACAAAAGCGGTTGTGCGACGTCTGTAAACGGGGGTTTCCAGGGTAAGACGGACAAATTAGAAATAGTTCGGAGGCTTTAAGGGTATGACAACACCTGGGGAAATGCTAATATTCCATCATTTATCCATAAATGCATGCCTTTTGGATTCATATCATGCCACTTCGTGTAATTACACACATCGCAACACCAAGAAAATGATAGAAATTTGGATCGATTGTCAAGCTAAAAGGACCCGCCCACGAGATCCCTGAAATCTAGCATATTGTGTGCGTGACGTCACTACAAGGAAACAACCGGCTCGGTGCTTAGTACTGAATGGCGGCGATGATAGCGGACAATTTTGTTTCTAGTTGTAGCGACGAATCCGACGTAACGAACATTCTTCTAATGGTGACGAGGAGAGTTATGAACCTTTCTTTGGTGTTTTGGGTTATCAATTTGAGCCCAAACGAAAGCCAATGCAGCCTAATGAAAGGATCATTGAGAGGAGCAATCACACTGATGAAACACCGGCAACATCGTGTGGGAAACACCGAATGGTTTGTTTTGCATTTCTTTTTGTGAAGCTGATACATTGTGACCGCAAAATAATGTAATGTATAGAATAATTATCATTTATTGTGCTATCATAGGTTTTCGCTCTGCCAACAGACACAAATATGAATGGGATTCGAGGATTTGTTCTATATATTTTACGAGCGATAATTTATACATGTGTCCAGTCCTATATCCAATGCGTTATATTTTTTTATTATAAAAGTACTCGCTCTGGCCATTTCGAGCTTGGCTGCTCCGCTCCTTTGGTTAGCCTGGGGTGGTCTCGTCAGAGCCAGTCGTCCTCTTTCTTGATATCGCGGGACATTTAGGTGGCTGCGCGTGTTTAGTGGCTGCTTTCATCAGCAATTTTTTAGCAAAACCTGATTTCATTTGTCCATAGCTCGAATAGCTTTCAGGTGTAAAATGCGCACCACACAAAACCGTGCCGGAGGCTGGGTCTGCAAAAGTAGCCCTCTTAGCACGGACAAACTTTACTCATTGTCTGCGTAGTCCAGCTCTTTTTCTCGCGTTCGGGAACTCAAGGGTACTACATTGCGACAAATGGCTATTTGTAGACCACATAGCATGACAGCTTTGAACCATTTTAGCGATTTTTTTGATAAAACACTAACGCAACTCTCTCGTCGATAAACAACGATTGCACCTGCCTCGACCTTTCGTTTCCTTGTTATGACGTCTCCGCCCCATTCGGCTGTTTCCGGAATACTTTCGGAAATGTTCGTCATTTTCGATAATTGCTCATGAATGCGATTTATTTTTTTGTGAACTTTATTAATATTTGTTATCTTGCCACATAACGGTTCTATTTATATCTCACAGCCCCTTAGTGTTTTAATACCCTTTAATGCGCCGTGAATCTGCTATGCAGCAGATAGACATATTGTTCTCTCAAACACATCAGTTCTTTTGGCTTAAAATACAGCAGTTTATTTTAAAGGGGTGCAAGAGCAGAAACTGCTTTTTCAGTCTTGTGTTTTCCGCCAAGTCTTACATGCATTTCTTAACAAACCCCCCTCCTAAAAAAAAAATTTTTTTTTTCAATGTAAATAAGATTGGCCTCTACTTAGCAGAGTTCCATTTTTCACGGCAACGTTGGGGAGCGCTCATTAACCACAAAAAACGAGGGATCACGGTAATACAAAAATATGTCATATTAAGTTTGATAAACTACCAGAAATAGTCATTTGCCCTCAGTTAAGGTTTAAACTCAAACTGGACTTGTTAGTCTGAACTAAACACTTTTAGTAATTGCACTGTTTGTCCCAAAATCAATCGGAAGTGACACGTGAGTGACCCAAAACTGAGAGGAAGTGACAGGGAATTAAACCCAAACCAACAGGATATGACTGTAATGCACCAACATCAACAGGAAGCGACCATTAAATGCCAGAAAAGCAATTTCTTTAGAAATTGCGTTTTGTAGTTTAATATTTTATTAATTTCTATATGATAAAAATATTTAGTACAATAACAGTTATGTAATTTAGTTTTACAAAATAGTCACTTGCCCTGTAAAAGGTATTTACAAATAAGCTGCACTTCAGTTTTGGTTAAGTGCACTTTCGTTAAGTAATTTGAACTCAATTTTTTCAGTTTCAATTTACTCCAATTGAAATCCGAGCCACCACAATGATAGCGGATCACGCAGACAATTTAAGCTAAATTGGCTAACTGCCTCGTAGCCTGCGTGTATTTTTTGAAGACATCGGTCGTGTGTCTAAAGCTAAATTCAGAAAGTGTCCTATTTTATCCAAAAGTGATGACCGTCAATTCTCCCCGTGTTTTATTCCAACAGCGAGAACAGCAAGGTGGCCGATGACTAGCTCTCCAACAGCGCCATAGTGCCAAGCCAGCTTAAACGTCATCTCCAAACGAAACACCCGTCGCTTCAAATCAAGTCCATGGACTATATTGTTTCCCTTCGTGAAAACACAGAGAAACAAACCACTTTTTTTTGGAAAAACTACGAAGGTAAATGAGAAAGCCCTAAAAGCCAGGTACCTTGTTGCTGAACTTGTTGCTAAATCCAAAAAGTTCCACACTGTGGCAGAAACATTAATACGATCTGCCTGCAGAGCAATTGTCAGTGGGATGTTCGGCCCTGATGCGGTTAAAGACATTGCAAAAGCCCCCGTCTGATAATTCTGAGCTTTTCAAGCCTTACTGCTATAAAAAAAATAAATTAATTAAAACAGACTAATAGCTGTTGAAGAAGATTCCTGCCAGGATATGAGCTTTGTGTTCATCTAAACCAGACATGTCCAAAGTCCGGCCCAGGGGCCAAATGCGGCCCGTGGTCAAATTTCATCCGGCCCCCAGCCTCTGTCCTAACATCAATAACGTCTGGCCCGCACACAGACTTAATAAATTGGTCAGCAGTATTGCTACCAGCATATGAAGTAGCTTACACACTAAATGCTACTCATCATTTACCCACTAAAAGGCAGCAGCACTCTAAGCAACATTACCCCATGTGACCCTTTACCCCCAATTTTCTAAAATGACGACAATCAACAAATTAAAAAAGAAAGTTGACTGTGACGGCCGACGCTTCAAAGATAGGTGGAAATTGGACTATTTCTTCACTAAAATATGCAACAACTGCAACAACATTGCAACAATAACAATAAATCCACAAGATGGCATAACATTATTAACATTCTGTTAAAGCGATCCATGGATAGAAAGACTTGTAGTTCTTAAAAGATAAATGTTAGTACAAGTCATAGAAATGTTATATTAAAACCCCTCTTAATGTTTTCGTTTTAATAAAGTTTGTAAAATTTTCAATCAAAAAATAAACTAGTAGCTTGCCATTGTTGATGTCAATAATAATCATGGTGCTGAAGCCTGAAACCCATAAAATCAGTCGCACCCAAGCGCCAGCAGAGGGCGGAAAAACACCAAAAAACACAAGTAACAAGTGGAAATGACACTTTGCTGTCATTTTAATCTGTTTGAGCGGGGCATGTGCGTTAAATGCGTCAAATATTTGAACGTGATTAATTTTAAAAAATTAATTAACGCCCGTTAACGCGATGATTTTGACAGCCCTAATTGTTCTACGTAAAAAACGTCAGCCAAGGTCGGCCCCCCAAATTTTTACGACACCAAATCTGGCCCCCTTTGCAAAAAGTTTTTACACCCCTGATCTAAACAAACTCAAGTTTCACACTGAGTAAGTATAAAAACTGAGAAATTATTTTATAACTAGAAACTGCAATTTCTGGAGAAATTACTCTGGGTCTTTGCTGTGTGGAGATACAGATCTTGGCCCTGCCCAGGGTGGTTTGGGGACAATATCAGATCGCTTCCTGTTGATTTGGGGACATTTCGGAGACACATCCTGGTCATATCAGGTCATTTGGGGACATTTTGGGGGCGTGTCCTAGTCATATCAAGTCATTTGGGGAGAATTGGGGTCGGCGTGTCCTCGTCATATCAGGTCCTTTGGGGGCGTCCTAGTCATATCAGGTAATTTGGCGGGCGTGTCCTAGTCATATCAGGTCATTTTGGGACGTGACCTGTTCATATCAGGTCATTTGGGGACATTTTGGGGGCGTGTCCTAGTCATATCAAGTCATTTGGGGAGAATTGGGGTCGGCGTGTCCTCGTCATATCAGGTCCTTTGGGGGCGTCCTAGTCATATCAGGTAATTTGGCGGGCGTGTCCTAGTCATATCAGGTCATTTTGGGGCGTGACCTGGTCATATTAGGTCATTTGGGGGTGTGGCCTGGTCATAACAGGTCATTTGGGGATATTTGGGGGGCATGTCCTAGTCCTATCGGGTCATTTGGGGGGCGTGTCCTAGTAATATCAGGTCATTTGGGGACATTTAGGGGGCGTGTCCTGGTCATATCAGGTCATTTGTGGAGCTTGTCCTAGTCATATCTGGTCATTTCCTGTTGAATTTGGGACATTTGTTTTTTGCCGTTAAAAATGGATGGGTAATTTGGACGTCCATGGTCGTCAATGGCATCGACTTACAGTTGCCCCAATGGAATCCAAGTAATTGGCATCAATAGAATTGACAAACATGGCCGTCAATGGCATTAAACAAAGTAAATGCCATTGAAAATGAATAGGAAATTTGGACGTCAATGGCATCAACTTCCATATGCGTCAATGGAATCTGGGACATTTTGGGGACACGTCCTATTGACATCTGGTCATTTCCTTTTGATTTGAGGACATTAATTTTTTTGCCATTGAAAATAAATGGGAAATTTGGACGTCCAAGGCTGTCAATGGCATCGACTTACATATATGTCAATGGAATCCAAGTACATTGGCATCAATAGATTCGACATACATGGCCTTCATTGGCATCAATGTTTAACCGGTGTGTCAGCGCCGCCCTGCGTTCCGCTCCCACCTCTGACCAGGTTGCGACGCAAACCCGCGCACCACGACGCTTCCACTCGGCAGGTAGGGACGCTACCCACTGCGCCATAAACCTCGAGCCAACGGCATAGCTGCCAGCGTCCCTACATGAAGGAATCGGTAGGGAGGTTTCCACGCTCCACAACGGACATGCGTGTACCCGTTACACCCCTCAAAACCTTCGCTGCCGATCCGGGTCACGGCACCAGTGTAACCCTTTTTTCTTTGTCTGCTGCGATTTGGAGTTTCGAACTCCTGGACGTTGCGTTGTGTTTTAATATAGTTCCAGGAGTCGTGGATGGTTTCAACTTTTTATTGTCTGTATTAACACACGTACACGATGCGAGCTGGTCAGTCTCACAGGCCTCGCCACAACGTGCTTTGCTGATGACAAATTACAACTAGCTTGAACAAATAATAATGAACAATAATTGTACCTGCATAACACACGCACAGGATCAGTCTCACAGGCCTCGACACAACGTGCTAAAGAACAATTAAAAATGGTTAGCTCTTTGGCGCTAAGCTAATAGCAACTTAGCAATGCTATCCAACTCACCTTTGCTGATGACAAATTACAACTGGCGCCATCTGCGGCGTGCCCAGCTATGTATAGTCATCACATGAGTTGGGGGCGCTATTGTGGCTTCTAATGTGGACAAGTGGAATCACACAATTCCATAATAACTCTGTTACAAATGCACTGTAAATTCCATTGGAAATGAATGGGAAATTTGAACCAACGTTGCATCCCGTTAAAAATGAATGGGAAAGTTTTTGGCAAATTTCTGGGGAACCGTAAATTTTGTCTAAATTCTGTATACAACTTTTATGCCCCTCACCGTCCCGGAATTTTTTATGTCCAAATTATGTGATTTGGTAAAAAATTGTAGGACTAGATACATTTTGAAACTTTTTTTTTCCGAAAAATTTGCGTTTACCGGTAAGGGAAAACTTTTCGAGGTTGTTCGAAAATTTCTCTGCGTGGTGTGAAAATTCCGGTCATTTCAATATTTGAAGGGTGCCGATCGGTCAAACGGTTCAGGCTGTGTGGCGTGCCGAAGAAATCCCATTCAAAAACAAAAAACAAAAAAAAAACGGAATAACACTATCTGGGTCTTTGATATACCGTACCGTACCGTATGTTATTTATACCGTACAGAAAGTAATTTTGGAACTTTAGTGGTGTGCCACGAGATTTTTTCCAATGTAAAAACGTGCCCTGACTCAGAAAAGGTTGAAAGACACTGGTGTAGAGCACTTCAATCTTGGCCGCAGTGCAAGAAAAAACTGAACATCCAGATCAAATACCGTCCAAAAATGTTGATCAACGTTTATTCGAAGAACTAGCAAAGAGAATCCACACAGTCATCGTCACACGTACACAAAACTAAATTCACCATGACTTTGTTTCACACATCACTTTGTTCATCAACATATCTGTGCACTTCAATATTCCCAGTGAATTGCAAAGTACTCCAACACATGGATTAGTTGTGAAAATCATAAAAACAAGCACCAATAAATAAATCAATAAATAAAAGTCATTAGTAAATTATTTCAAAACTTTCATATACAAAATGTTTGCATTTACTGTAAAAAGATTGCAGTATTTTAAATAAATAACTTTATAAAACAATTCATAGTTGATATCTTAAAATATTTCCTTTGTTCATCAGTGCAGAGGAAAGTGATTCCCTTCTCATGTTTACTTGAGTTTAGTCTCCTGGTTTCAAATATTCTCAAGCAACACGTTAAAAATAAATAGTGAATAAATAGGTAAAGACCCTGTAAAGCGAATTACAAGATTAGTCTCAAAATATATTACACACGCTAAAAACTGATTATCTGGCACAATTGCAAATCACTTTTTTGTCCCCCACACTTAATTCTCACATGCTACATATTTGATTGGCAGTTCGGCGCGTTTCCATTTTGGACCATTTTCAGGAAACCCTGCTTTTAAAGCCTCATTTTACATCTTTCAAATTCACGATACATGTTTACCTTCACTTTACAGGGACTTTGCTAAATAATAAATAGTAGACAAACATGATCATACGCGCAACATGAATCAATATTCCATGACAAATAGTTACACAGCAATTGTACCAATGAATATAGAAAAGACTAGTCCAGCAGGTGGAACGTCACTATGATCTTACAGAATACTACTAACATTATAGAGTGGACTTCAGATATGTTGCGCAGTTTGACTGCAGCGTGCCATCGTCCTCGCGGCTTTTCCCACTCTCATTGTCCTAAAGCAACATGCAAACAGGAAAACAATACACGAGAACAAGAAAAATATATACCGTACAAAGAACAGATGGCAATGTTCCAACTGAGAACATGTTCCTTGAATCTCTCACACCTCTATCCCCTTGACGGCCTGGTTAATGGACTCCAGCAGAGCTCTGTTCTCTGGGTTCTGGTAGCAGTCCTTATTGGTGAACATCTGAGTCAGCGCTTCCACGTAGCTGTCAAAGTTCTGCTCAGACACGGGTTCCTGCTGAAACAAGGATAGTGGAATCATTTCAATTCTTTTCTAGCGCACAGATGCCAAATTTACAGCCCGGCGGCTACAACTGGTCCGGCAATGTAACTTCATATGTTCTGTTTAGTTCCTTTTTTAGTTTTTAGTTTCCTTTTTTTCCTTTTTTGAGGGGACGGGAAACTAATAAGCATATGCTTCATCTGGTCCGCCTTTGTCTTCTTCTTCGGTTCCTTCGGGCAAATCATATCTTGTAATTGTCAATGATTGTCAATGATACCGATGATGATGACAATAAAATTCCATTCCAAAAAACCTTTTTTTTAATTTATTTTTTTATTTTTTTATTTAATTTAGTGCTGCAACGATTAATTGATTAACTCGAGTATTCGATTAGAAAAAAAATATTCGAATTAAATTTTGCTGCTTTGAGTATTCATTTAGTTAAAGCGGAGTTGTAAGGGTTTGTTTTGAAAGTGTTTGCATTTAGATTTATTGATTTGGGTGGATACAGTGCCCTCTAGTATGCTTCATTTCATATGGCTGAATCCAGCTGCTCTCTGTTAAGACCAACCTAAGCTAAGTTTCTGTTTTTTTTTTTTTAATACAATACATTCGTATTTTAGTTTATAGGTATATTTAGCTGTTTTTTTGTGGGAATATGTGTCTGAAACACTTGTTAAGAGCACTGTAAAAAAAAAAAAAAAAATTTAAGTTAGCATTTTATAGCATTCAAGCTAGCGGACTTTTGCTATGTATTTAGCAAATTGTTCTTTTGTTGTACATACAGTGCCCTCCATAATTATTGGCACCCCTGAAAAAGATGGGTTTTTTAGCTTCTAATAAGTTTTTTTTAATTCAAATAATATGGGACCTTAATCGAAGAAAGAAAAATCCAACCTTCAATACAAGTGCATTCATTCAGTGAGGAAAAAATCCTACATAAAGAAAAAAATATTTGACATCAAATAATGTGTGTCACAATTATTAGCACCCCTGGTGTTAATACTTTGTACAACCCCCTTTTGCCGACAAAACAGCACCTAATCCTCGCCTATAATGTTTCACAAGCTTGATTTTGTGTCTGGTGAACCATTTCTGTGTAGATTTGACAATATGTTTATGGTCATTGTCTTGCTGAAAGACCCAGTGACGAACCCATCTTCAGCTTTCGAGCAGAGGGCAACAGATTTTGATCTAAAATGTCCTGGTATTTCAAAGCATTGATGATGCCATGCACCCTAACAAGGTTCCCAGGGCCTTTGGAAGCCAAACAGCCCCACAGCATCACTGACCCACCCCCATACTTCACAGTGGGTATGAGGTGCTTTTCAGCATGCACATCTTTCGTGGCACGCCAGACCCACTTAGAGTGTTTGTTGCCAGAAAGCTCAATCTTGGTCTCACACAAAAATACACACGGTCCCAGTTGCTTTGGTCAGATGAGACCAAGATTGAGCTTTTTGGCAACAAACACTCTAAGTGGGTCTGGCGTGCCACGAAAGATGCGCATGCTGAAAAGCACCCCATACCCACTGTGAAGTATCGGGGTGGGTCAGTGATACTGTGGGGCTGTTTCGCTTTCAAAGGCCCTGGGAACCTTGTTAGGGTGCATGGCATCATGAATGCTTTGAAATACCAGGACATTTTAAATCAAAATCTGTTGCCCTCTGCCCGAAAGCTGAAGATGGGTTGTCACTGGGTCTTTCAGCAAGACAATGACCCTAAACATATGGCCAAATCTACACAGAAATGGTTCACCAGACACAAAATCAAGCTCCTCCCATGGCCATCTCAGTCCCCAGACCTTGTTTTGTTGGCAAAAGGGGGTTGTACAAAGTATTAACACCAGGGGTGCTAATAATTGTGACACACATTATTTGATGTCAAATAATTATTTCTTTATGTGGGATTTTTCCCCACTGAATGAATGCACTTGTATTGAAGGTTGGATTTTTCTCTTTTTTTCCATTAAGGTCCGATATTATTTGAATTTAAAAAATATATTAGAAGCTAAAAACCACATCTTTTTCAGGGGTGCCAATAATTATGGAGGGCACCGTAGATCCCTATTTATTTTTTTCATACCGTTTGAGGCTCAGCTCGGGTATTTTAATTTTTTATGTTCCTTATCCGATTACTCGGTTATTCGAACTAAATAGTTCATCGATTAATCGACTATTAAAATAATCAATAGCTCTAGCCCAAATTTAATTTAAATGTATTTATTTAATTTTGAAAATTTGTCTTTTTTTTTTAAATTAGAACAACTAAGATATTTACGCTTTCCCTAACATAAATAAGAATATTTCTTTCTTGTATATGGCGGAAAACACAGACAAGGCTGAAAAGCAGTTTCTGCTCTTGCACCCCTCTTTAAAATACATGGCTATATTTTAAGCCAAAAGAATTGTTATGCTTGATAGAACAATACATCTGTAAGCTGCCATAACAGTTTCACGGCGCATTATTAAGCCCCCGAACCATTTCTAATTTGTCCGTTTTACCCTGGAGACCCCCATTTACAGACACCGCGCAATCGCTTTTGTTTCAACCCAGCCATAAAAAGAAGGTACAGTAAATCATTCGCATATTTTAAACTTATAAACAAACGACGTCACAATGAAAAAAATAATGTCTATATAGGTCATCTATATAGGTCGTGGATATCTACCTCACAACTATGGCTTAATTGTATTTTTATTTTTTTTTTGTTACCCTCACATTTTCCCTTAGATACTTAGAAATATTCCAAAGTTTGGACATTTTTGAGTCAACAGTGTCTCTAAATCGACTATCAAAACAATTCATTTGCTCCTCCATTAGTTGCTAAAGAGTTGAATTGTCGGACACAAAATGGTCCCCCTCTGAAGGTAACCAGAACTACGATGTGGTTCTCACCATGCTTGGCAGCCTGATGTTGGCCAGACTGTGAATCAGAGCCTGACTCAGGCCTGACAACTCCAAAAACAAGGCCTCATTTTTCTCTTCGATTTGCTTGTTCTCTTCTTCCATGCTTTTCAGGTTCTTCTCCATGGAAGAAATCTGGAAGAGACATGACGTTTTTTTTTCAAAGTGGTGCAAATTTCTCTCACCCACCTGAAATATCACTCACCTGAGTGTGCAGGTTGACCATGTCAGCCTCCATCTCAGAATTGGACTCGTTCAGATCGTTGATCTCCTCATTGAGCTGCTTGATGTCCTCGTCATTATCCAGAACTTTGTCAAAGAAACAATGCATGTAAGTAAGGGTTTTTTGTCCCACGAGTTGGTTGTCACACTTACTATTACCCAACCACCAGAGGGTGACGTTGCGCAATATCAGTATTGAAATGATAAGGGTTGTGCCCAGATAAAGAGCCACATTGTTTTTTACCAGAGAGGCACACATGACTTTGAGGTACATTTTTATGGTCAATTCAAAATCTTACAGCAACGCTAGGTAACTTTTTAGTTTTGGTCGATTTTAGCGATGCAGGTGGACAAGCGCGGTAGTGTTTTGCATTAAGGAAGACTGCGTTTCCAATGATGACCAGCGCACAGATTCATAAAATCCTGATCTATTAGTCACCTGCCGATGGATTGAACGCCAGTAAGTGACAGCCGGGCCAATGTTTATTCTTCAGTGTCCTTTTGTTCTGGTAGCCTCCCTTTTTTTTTGTCTCCTCGGGGAAAACTTTTTGCCTCTTTTGTTGCTCTGCCATCTTTGCACTGCAAATTTATAAGATCTGGATGTGATTAATTTTCTTAATTCTAGTCAAATAATTTTCTCCATTTTTTTTTTAGTGTTAAAGACTAGTTAACAGATTAATGTGTCTGATTATTCCACTTACTTATTTGCAGTGTTGGGCACGTTACTTTAAAAAAGTAATTAGTTACATTACTCACTACTTCTTCCAAAAAGTAACTTAGTAACTGAATTACTCTATAGTAAAAGTAACGAGTTACCAGGGAAAGTAACTATTTCCGTTACTTTAAAAAGAACTTGTTGTATGTCTGTTAGGGCTCCTTGATTACAGGCTGGAGACCAGACGGGGGGAAGCGACGACAGCTGTGAGCCATTAACATCAGCCACCTACAAGAGCCTGATCGTCGTTGCCACTCGTTGCCAGACCAACTCTTTCGGCATTCCCGTCAGTCACGTCCAGCAATCAGGTATTCTCTACGTATATACACCCGGCTAATCTGACCTTTGTTCCGTCCCAGGATTCCCCGTGCCTGCTACCTGACCTGTACCGTTGCCTGATATCACGTCTATGCCTCCCAGCGACCACACGACGTGCACGTGTGCTACAACAACCCTCGACGCGCCCCTGAAAATAAACCTTGTTAAATAATAACGGAATTCTCCCTTGTCTGCTTTGGGGTCCGATTCCCAGCGCACCATAACAATGTCAAAGAATTTGAAATTTTGTGAGCAGTATTCCAGTCAGTGGAATAGAGAAGAACAGACAGGTAGTTAACTTGTTAGGTGCTTCAGCAGGTTTTATTTGCTTAACACAGATGTCGACAAAAGCTTTGCCCCGGGACATAAATTACACATTACATGCAGGTTCTTTCCTTTAATTTCGACAAACTTGAAATAGTGTCTATATCTCCACCTCTTAAAGGACAATTTTTCTTCTGAATGCTCTGCCATCACCAGTGTTGTTAATAACGGCGTTATTTTTTTCAGTAGTGAGTAATCTAATTAATTACTTTTCTCGTCTTGGCAACGCCGTTACCGTTACTGAGGCGGGAAAGGCGTGCGTTACTATGCGTTACTAAGTTGGTTGAATAAAAAAAGTCAGAGAGACGGACTCACGGAGACGAGAGAGCAGAGCAGGAGTGGGGAAGACACCGTTGCAAACGCGATGCTAGGTGGCTCCAATAATACCTGACTGTAGCCTACAAACTACGCCCACATGATACAGTAGATATGACATATTATAGAACTAGATGCAAATATTAGACACGGCTGCATTGGCAACATGTTTAAGGACTACATGCGTTAGTAAACAGCCGCCATCTTAAAGCAGTAGACCTCTCAGGAAGTCTCTGTTTTAGAGATCCTTCCTGGCGAACCTACTTTTTTTTTTTTTTTTTTTAATCTAAAATGGTCCTAAATCGGCAAAATCTTGACTTAAATCTATCTTTAAATGATGAAACAGTTTTAAAACTTACACACGTTGAAAGTAGACAGAAGGGAACTAAAGCAATAGCGGGAGCAATTTTAACAACTTTAACGGTTGATTCACAACTTTAAATGACTTCCACACATAGCAAAGGTTACTATCTAGTTATCGCAATACCCTTGTGTCTGGTTAAGTGGAGGGTAAAGAATTGGGCTAGGGCCAATTGTCCCAAAAACCCTTTAAACTTCACATTGTGTGACCTTTTTTTTTTTTGGGGAGAAAAAAAAAAACAAAACATGAAAATTATCACTAGTTACTTTGCCAAGTAACTAATTACTCATAAATTCAGGTAACTGAGTTACTAACGCAATTACTTTTTGGGAGAAGTAATTTGTAACTGTAATTAATTACTTTTTTAAAGTAAAATTAACAACACTGGCCATCACGACCCTGTGCATCTGTTTTGCGTATGTGTGTTTGCCGCACGCGCTGTTCCGGTTTGCTTGTGAAATCACTGGCTCTGATTGGCTTACCACGACACATGACTCTAACCCTCAGCCAATCACAATCACTTCCATCGCATCTCCCGAGGGGCTGCATTTAGGTAGGCTCGTTTCCCGACAATTCACGTCACCTTCAAAGCGCCTGCCGTCCTCAAGATGGAAGCAGAATTATTGCTGGCTGACAGTGGGAGATGGGAACGAGGCTAGCATCAGGTGTAGCAAACACAGAAACGTTACCAAACTTTGGAAAGCATTGTCTAATTGAATGAGCAGGGACAAACAGCTTGGAGTCAGAAGTACGTGCGCTATTCTCGAACCTGAACGCACCCCAAGTCTTGGATGACAAATCAACAGAGCAGAGAGTCGACTCGACATGGCTGGTAGTTTCTTCAATTTATTCAGAGTAAGTAACGCACCGCTTTTGACCGTCAGTAACGGTAACGGCGTTGTAACGGCGGAAAAAGTAATTCGTTAGATTACCCTGTTACTGAAAAAATAACGCCGTTACGTAACGGCGTTATTTATAACGGCTTTACTCCCAACACTGCTTATTTGTATGTACAGTACTTCGTAAATATTACTATTTGCTCTTATTAAGCTTAAACATCAAATGTTGGTCATTTGTCAACTAAATCAAGAAAATAATTGCCTTCAAAAAATGTTCTGAATGATATCTATTATAGAATTTTTAAAAAATTCTGAAAAACTTTTTTTTAAAGATTAAATACAGTAATTCATCTCCAGTGTCACTGTCCACTCTGTTAAGTTAAGTCTCCCTCTAAAAAAATTCCTCATTTATGAATGATATCACTCTTCTGCAATAACATTCCAGCAGTGGCGGGAAATTCAACTGTGTAAACACCTTCATTTTAAAAAAAATAGAAAATCAAAAATTTGAATTTCAGTTTTCCGTTTAATGAAGTACGTTCAGTGTAGTTGTTCATAACGTGTCCACTCTGTTAAAGCTTTCTATCAAAGGAATTAATTGAATTGAATAATTTTAATGGTTTATTTGTGAAAAATTCTCATCTAGTATCCAAAGTCATGCTAGCTATTATGCTACCAAATGGCTGAGGGCTAACATTAGCACAAAATGTCCACTGTTATGTCCAAATGGAAGAAACCTATTACCGCTACAACCTATCACAGTTTGTTATTTTTTGTGAGTAAATTTCTACTAATACATAGTAATATGTATTCTTGTTAATGTTCCATTTAAGTACAATAATTTATTAACAACACAGTTTAATTTCATTCAGAACGTATAATTTTCAAAGAAAAAGTGACAACCCAGCAATCACAGTATGTGATAATCATCCTTATGATCGGGAAAACTGTCAGGCTGATTGAATATCAAGGAATTGAAAAACGAAATGTAAACTCCCAGTAATAAAAGAATTATTTTAAAATATATTGATTGGAAGATAGTCATGACTGTTCTAGAGTATTACCATATTTTGCGAATATAAGTCGCACCAGTCAAAAATATCCAGAACCTAGTCAAAGAGATTCTCATGAGTACATTATTATGACATTTTTTGGACTGCAAGTACAAGTTACACCAGCCAAAAAATATGCATCCAGTTAAGCAAAGATGCGCTTCTGTTGTGAGGACAGTATTAGCGTGTTTTTGGACTATAAGTCGCACCAGGCAAAATAGAACTTAGTCACAGATACAAAGCACATAAATACATTATGTTGATAATACA
This sequence comes from Corythoichthys intestinalis, assembly GCF_030265065.1. Classification (NCBI taxonomy): domain Eukaryota; kingdom Metazoa; phylum Chordata; class Actinopteri; order Syngnathiformes; family Syngnathidae; genus Corythoichthys; species Corythoichthys intestinalis. The sequence continues at coordinate 20,708,546 of NC_080396.1, read as the reverse complement.
CTGTAATTTTCGCACTACAAAGCGCACCTGACTATGAGCTGCTACCCACCAAATTTTTGCACGAAAATGTGATTTGTTCATAGATAAGCAGCACTGGACTATAAGCCGCAGCTGTCTTCGCTGTATTATGGGATATTTAAACTTAAAGATATTATCAGGGAACACTTTATTTGACAGCGGCATCATAAGACTGTCATATGACCAAATGCACCACCATGAAGCTTTGAACCAACTGGCTGAAAAGCTTAATTGCTTCAAGAAGCTTCATTTGGTCATCACTGCTCCCTTGGGGGAGACAATCAACGTCCATTGCCACCTGCTGTCAACACTGTTGTTGTCCAACATGCCTCCTAGCATGCATTGCGGCGCTAGATATGTAAATATCAAAATTCATGTTCTGTGCTAATTTTAATTAGCTATTTCTTCAGTTACTGTTCCAGTTGTTTCATTAATTGCTAGTTACGGTATCTGGTAACACTGTATTTGATAGTGGCGCTATAAGATAATATAATTATGACATGGCACTGCAATGAGAATTAATGAATGCTTTTGACAGTTGTCATTTAGTGTTATCCGGCAAATTATCTCACTTTTGAATGGATGTAAAAGATCCAAGCAGGACTTAAATTGAGTTAGTGACATAATTTGCTGGATGACATTTAAATATATCTGTCATATGCATTCAATAATGCCCATGATAGTGTCATGTCATAATTATGACGGTCTTATGGCAGTCTTATGACGCCGCTGTCAAATAAAGTGTTAATTTTAACCCAAATAGATTTAAAAAATAAGCCGCACTGGACTATGAGCTGCAGGATTCAAAATGAAGGAAAAAAGTAGCGGCTTTTAGTCTGAAAATTACGGCAGTATAATTTTAAATAGAAACATGAATTGTCTATGTTCTTACCATCGGAATATGGTAACACTTTATTTGACAGTGGCGCTATAAGACTGTCATAAGACCAGCATAATTATGACATGACACTGCAATGAGAATTAACAGGGTCCCCCCAGAATTTATTAATCTAAATTCAAGACTTTTAAGACCTTTTTTAATGCCATTTCAACCGAAAATTAATAAATTTCTGGCACCCATTATTTAGATCATATTGAATCATATTAAATAAATAAAGCACTGAACATCAACTTTAACCTCAATTACTAAGTGTGTTTGACAAAAGAATGCACATATATTGGAGATACAATTTAAACACATTTAAAGTAACATTATAAAGTCTGTCAGAATTTTTTTAAACCCACACACGCACACATTACTTATGGACAAAAAGAGGAAGAGGACAGGACGCAGACCAGCCATCTTCTGTAACAGGCTAGCTGCTAGTGCACCTGCCAAGACCCCAGTAAACATGGCTAACTCTTGAGTTAAAACAGCGAAATTCACATTCATTCGAAAGGCAAACCGAAATGTTTAAGCAGGTCCACTGCCTTCGCATGACCCATAAACTGCAACCTAAAGTATCTGGATGTAACTTGAGCCCCTATCACATAGTCCAAAACAACCGGAATGTCGCAGGACTTAACCGTGCAGCAGTTGTGTGTGAAAGCAATTTCCCGTGTCGACTGACATGGGAAGCAGTGTGTGTGAAATCAGGCGTTAAATTCCCGGGTCAAAGCAGATGGCTGATGACTTAAATATCATAGCGGCGGCCAATGTAACTTCCTCCCTCTTCGCAGTAAGAGGAAAAGCGGTAAACAAACATCGCAATTATAAACATAGCAGGCTGGAAACAGCGAAATTAAACTGAAAACATGACCAAAATTAAAATGTCAAATATTACATCGGGCCGGGCCAGGGTTTTTTCTCGCTAACTTTTTTAAATAACTATATATTAACGATGTATGAATGATAAACTAAGGAATACTTGTTATAAAATAAATAATTTGGATAAAAAAAGAAGTCGCTGTATGGTCATTGCAGAGCCAGAGCGTGCCTATACGCCTTTTTTAATCTTCCCCTCTGCGAGTCTGCAAAACGGCATCTGTTTATTTATATTTAACAAAGTTTTCCAGCTTTATTTCATTGTGTAAATAAATTTATAATGATCATAAAAATATGTATTCTATTTAAACATTAAGAAAATGTGCGTTTTTTTTCTTGCTAACTGAGAATTCGTTACAAAAGACAGGGTTTTATGCAGACATCGTCACAAATGTTATCACACAAAACGCGGGTCGGGCTTTAATACCCGCGGACCAGTTCGGGTCGGGCTGGATTTTTTAGGCCCGATTTTACCTCTATCTTAAAGTCTTGATGAGCTTAAATTGGCGGCAGTTACAAAGTTGGGAATGCTCCCTCCGGAAAAAAACACGATTTGACCAACATTATGTTTAACAAACTTTTCCACTGTTATTTCATTCTGTAAATGCATTTATAATGATCATAAAAATATGTAGACTATTTAAACATTAAGAAAATGTGCGGTTTTTTTTCTGCCAACTGAAAATTCGTTACAAAAGACAGTTACGACATCGGGAACGCTCCCTCTGGAACAAAACGCAATATGACCAACATTGTGACAGCCGATGCCGACCAGAAATGACGTAATATCCGAAACAGATCACCAATGGACTCATTTGAAGTATATGAATGATGGTCTGCTTTGGTGTTCAGAATCCACAATACTTGGCCTGCAGGGTTTTCGTTCCACCGACAAACGGACGCATTCCCGATGCAGAGGTGGATGGATTCTCCGTTTTGCCGGTTGTGGTGGTTTGGCACGCGCGAGTTGCATTTTGATTTGTAGTGCAGTGCATCGTAAATATTCAATGCGTCATCTTCGTTATGGATTTAAAAAAAAAAAAAACTTCGTCACGGATTTAATTTAGGTTGCACTGAGATGTTCTTGAAAATTAAGACCACGGTGAAAAAAATTCCAGACTTACAACAGCTAATTTAATACTTTTAATACCTTTAATCATAGAAAACTAAATTCAATGCTTTTTTAATACTTTTAATAACCCGCGGGGACCCTGAATTAAAGAATGCTTATGACATGTCATTTCGTGTCACTCGGCAAATCATCTCATTTTTGAATGGATGTAAAAGATCAAATGGAGTTAGTGACAATTTGACGGATGACACTTAATGACATCTGTCATATGCATTCAATAAATGCCCATGATAGTGTCATGTCATAATTATGACGGTCTTATGGCAGTCTTATGACACCGCTGTCAAATAAAGTGTTACCTATTAACCCAAATAAATCAACAACTAAGCCGCACTGGACTAGAAGATGCAGGATTCAAAATGAAGGAAAAAAGTAGCGGCTTTTAGTCCGAAAGTTACGGTAGTATAATTTTAAATAGAAACATGAATTGTCTATGTTCTTACCATCACTAGCTCTGAATTTGGCAGTGATGTACTCGTCTCCAGGGAATTTGGCTTTCTTCTTGCTGGCCAGTGCTCTGGGACAACCTGACAGACTATGAGTACATATTTATAGTATGAATAGTCCATTTGACAATATGCATATACTTTATGGGTCATTCCAGAATTGGAGGAGTTTGGGCGTCGGAATTCTTTAGCCTTTACTTTTCTGATTCATCTATCACATACTTAAGTAGCTCAGCCTACAAATCAATGGTGGGACATAGACGTCAATATATATATTATGAAGTTTATAGGTTGGAGTGGCTAGGTCTTCCAATTCTAGAATGACAACACATGTAGTCAGGAACTTCGGATAAGCAGCGTTACCTGCGATGTGTCAGAAAGCTCCCATTGGCATGTCCAGAGCCGTCGCAACCAGGCGTCGGACAGGTGGGACCCTCGCTCTTGAATGCCTTCCAGGAGAAGGGAGCGCCATTAAGAAGACCCTCCTTCTGTCGACGAGCTGCTAGTGGACAACCGTAAGCACTGCGGTGGGTGGCGTACTTTCCACTGATGTGCCCGAGACTGTCACAGCCAGGGACGGGACACCTTGAGGGAATACCAGAGGAGTTTATTAGCTTTATTATCCCTTGGCTGACATTGTCAACACCAGACGTCCAGTTTTTGACCAAACAAAAAATCACATTTCATTTGCAATGATAAAAACATTTAAAACCAATTTTCTCGTATTCACATAATTAACACATCAAAAAATTCACAAAATCAAGCCACGCTAACTAGACGATTATTAAAAACACGATTATGTCAAAATCTGACAATTTCAATGGCTCCATTCATTTTAACACTCACAAAAATGTTTTCATTCACTCTTATTGATTTTCAATTGCGAAAAAAAAAAATCATTGGAGGAAATCACTGTTTTTTTTTTTCAACAATAACAAAAGAACTCCCAAAGTGCCCCAAAATCAATAGGATGTGACACAAAATGTATAGGAATTTAACCAGGAATACCCCAAAAGCATCAGGGTTTTCAGGAAGTGACTCAAAATAATCAGGAAGTGAACTAAAATCCAACAGAACGAAGTGTCCACACACAATTTCTCCAGAAATGACATTTTCAAGTAAATTTTGTTTTAATTAACATTTTAAGAATTTGCCATTTTAACCCTGAAGAACCCACTGGGTTAATCAATCATAATCAAAAAGTAAATGTCATTGAGACCTGGTGTCCACAAATATGGGTAAATTTAGGCCACACTTGTATACCAAATGTTAACATTCATACATCCAGTATGGGGGTGTGCGAGAGATCTGCAGGGTGGAAGGCAACATAAATAGTCTGAAATATCAACAAATCTTAACTGCCTCTCACATTCCTAACCATAAAAAGGGACAAATTCTGCAGCAGGATGGTGCTCCATGGCATACTTCAATCAAGATCCTCCAGGACTGGCCAGCCCAGTCACCAGACATGAACATCATTAAGCATGTCTGGTGTAGGATGAAAGAGGAAGCATAAAAGATGAAACCCAAGAATGTTGATGAACTCTGGGAGGCATGCAAGACTGCTTTCTTTGATGTTCCTGATGACTTCATCAATAAATTTTATGAATCCTTGCCGAACCGCATGGATGCAGTCCTTCAAGCCCATGGAAGTCATACAAAATATTAAATTCTGCTCTCACAGCACCATTACTTAATTCGCTTATGTTATGTAACATATTTTTGTATTTGAAGTACATTTTAGGTTCAATTTTCACACTACTTTCTGTAGGCGACAAAACTTTTGTCTTGCCAAAATCTGACCTTTATGTCTTCATTAAATGATCTTTTTTCAGTGAAACAAATATATTTTTGTACATTCGACATCATTTGGGAGGGTCTTAGCTTTCATATGAGCCATTTCTGAAACCAATTGAATAATTAACAGTCAGGTTATTAGCAATTGTTTCTACAAAATGGATAAGCGACAAGACTTTTGTCAGGGACTGTATGTTTGTGTAAGCATTTGTAATTAAGTTTACAGCTACAGTTTGTGGAGTTACGTGGGAGCGATTTGGTATGAGAATTGTAAGTACGTTAGCAATCGTAGCATTTAGGATAGCAGACTTTTGTTAGGCAAATTAGGCTAATTTGATCTACTAAATATACATAGTGATCCGACTAGATAGACATTTGAACACCAACTGTTTTGTGTCAAATGTTTTATGGTTAAAATGCGTGTCGTTTTTAACATAAGTGTACATATGTGTGTTTCAGCTTTACAAATTGTGAAAAGTGAAGTAAAAAGTTTCAAAAAGCACAATTGGCTTGTTTGCTGTCTCTAAAGCTGAACAACTTCATGTTTAGTGAGGACCGAACATGTCACATTAATAAAGTAATAAAATAAGATACAGTGAGATAAAATAAAGTACTATTTATGCGGGAAAATAAAAATGAGTGGAGACAAAATGGCGGACAAGACTCCGGCGTCGTAAAGTCAAAATCGGTAGGTCGAGTACATCGTAACCCCGGGAACTAACTGTATATATTCCAAAAATAAGACCTGAAAAGGTTTCATCAAGTGAAAATGAAGACTTTTTAAGACCTGATCTTTCACTTGTACGGCTTTCTTTAGTTCTCTCACCTCAACAACTCGGAGTCTTCCTTGTCATCCTTTGTGGGGTTTGCTTTGACTCCACCTTTTTTGGCTCTGGGGCATCCAGACAAACTGTTAGAGAGGATCACAAAAGGAGTTAGATGATGAAACATGAAGAAAAAGCCATTTGAACAACATTTCATACCTTCTATGTGAGGCATAGTTTCCTGTGATATGGCCTGATCCATCACAGCCAGGAGTGGGACACCTAGGATGTTCATAGACCGTCTGACTTATGGTATCTGCTTTCAAGTTCAATTTGCATAACCTAGATTTCCTCCAAATTCTTGTATTTGTACGTATCATTAAACTGATAGGTCAACAAAATATGTAGAAAATAGGAAAGTAATCCTAAAGTTATCTAAGAGAACATGATGAAGTTGAGAGACAAAAGACAGCACACATACTTAAGTTCAGCTGTGTGGGCAGCCATGAGTGTCCGTAGTGATTTATCTGCAAGAGGACAGCCTGACAGACTGGAAGATTAGAGAGAATCTATCAGATAACAGGCCAAGAGTAGGCTTTTAGGAGTGGAAGATTGAATGAAGCAGAGCCTGAATTAAACACGAGAGCCAGACAAGACAGAGAGAAACGTAGGTGTCTCTTTTCTATCTCATCCCTTCAATATATGACAAGCATGCTAAAAACAATAGCTAAAGCGTCGTTTTAGCTATATTTAGCATGACATTATAGAATACTTACTTTTTGTGACATTTGCAAGTTGGGGACTAAAGTGCTGTGCAATACTGTAGCGATTTGACGTTTTTGAATGAAACACTTGCATATACGCTTCGGCTAGTGTTGGCCAGGCTTACCTTCGATGTGATGCGTAGTTGCCAGTTATGTGTCCACTGCCATCACATCCTGGAGTGGGACATCTACGAGTCAAACAGGGTGGCAACATGTCAGTGTCAGACCAACACCGATCATGTGAGGTTACGTGTGTGAAACTCAAGGACCAGTGGCCAGATAAGTACAGTGGGACAAATAAGTATTTAGTCAACCACTAATTTTGCTAAATTGTACTAAAAGTGTTCCCGCTTGAAAATATTAGAGAGGCCTGTAATTGTCAACATGGGTAAACCTCAACCATGAGAGATAGAATGTGAAAAAAAAAAACAGAAAATCACATTGCTTGATTTTTAAAGAATTTATTTGCAAATCATGGCGGAAAATAAGTATTTGGTCAATACCAAAAGTTCATCTCAATACTTTGTTATGTACCCTTTGTTGGCAATAACTGAGGCCAAATGTTTTCTGTAACTCTTCACAAGCTTTTCACACACTGTTGCTGGTATTTTGGCCCATTCCTCCATGCAGATCTCCTCTAGAGCAGTTATGTTTTGGGGCTGTCAACTCCCTCCACAGATTTTCTATGGGGTTGAGATCTGGAGCCTGGCTAGGCCACTCCAGGACCTTGAAATGCTTCTTACTTTGTTGCCCTGGCTGTGTGTTTGGGATCATTGTCATGCTGAAAGACCCAGCCACGTCTGATCTTCAATGCCCTTGCTGACGGAAGGAGATTTCTGACTGACTGTCCGGACCCCTGGCTGGATGGACGTCCTCGTTGCTACCCCCGTCTCATCTGGCTAGATGGACCTCTTCTTGTTCCTTTACTCCACTGCATCTTTACGGACTGTAACTTCACCTGCTAATTCCCATTAACAGTCCTGGGGCTTCTTGTCTATCCGTCCTGGGAGTGGATCTCTCCTGACTGTGGTACTCCCCAAGGTTTCTCGTTTTCTCCCAAAGACTCTGGAGTTTTTGGAGTTTTTCCTTGCCGACATGGAGGGTCTAAGGATGGGGGATACCCAGGACTTGAACTTTATTTATTCATCTTTGTTGCTTCATTTGCTGTTTCTGATTGTGTATCATATTGCCTCTGCAAAGCCCTTTGAGACAACCTTGTTGTGATCCAGGGCTATACAAAAACAATTGAATTGAATTGAATAGATTTTCACTCAAAATCTCTCGATACATGGCCCCATTCATTCTTTCCTTTACACCAGCCATGTCCAAAGTCCGGCCCGGGGGCCAAATGCGGACCGCGGTCAAATTTCATCCGGCCCCCAGCCTCTGTCATAAGATCAATAACATCTGGCCCGCACACAGACTTAATAAATTGGTCAGCAGTACTGCAACCAGCATATGAAGTAGCTTACACACGAAATTCTGCTCCTCGTTTACCCACTAAAATGTTGCAGCACTTTAACCCTTTATTGCCAAATATATCACATTTGATACACCTAAAATTTCATGATTTTGAGACGAATTTAGAATTTTGACATTTCTTCTTGAAAAAAAAAAATGATGGATGCAATTCAACACATGCATCTGCAGGTTCCATGAGAAAACAAAACATGATTTAGCAACGGTTATAGATATTAGAGCGCTTATTACACATATTCATTTTGACTTTTCTTTTTACAAATTTGAAAAAAAGGTTTCATTAGGACCTTATTTTTCCAATTTGGGGATTCTCTGATAATTGCTTCATGTTGCAGGTATTTAAGGGCTAAGTAACATTACCTGTGTGACCCATTGCTCCCATTTTCTAAAATGGCGACAATCAACAAGAAAAAGTAAGTTGGCTGTGACGGCCGACGCTTCAAGGATAGGTGGAAATTGGACTATTTCTTCACTAAAATACACAACAACTGTGTCTGCCTCATTTGCAAAGAGACAGTCGCTGTTTTTAAAGATTTCAATGTGAGGCGATATTACCAAACAAGACACGCTGACATGTACGACAAGATTACAGGGAAGAAACACGGCGAGAAATTGAAGCAACTTGAAGCTAGTTTAATTTCACAGAAGCAGTATTTCGCAAGAGCCCGAGAGTCGAAAGAGAACGCAACAAAGGCTAGCTGTGAGATTGTTGAAATTATTCATTAAAAAAAATAATAAAGCAAATGTGACACACTGAATGGCTTGCTAAAATTTGCTTAAATATATTGTTCTACGTAAAGAATGTCAGTCAAGGTCGGCCCCCCACATTTTTACCGCACCAAATCTGGCCCCCTTTGCAAAAAGTTTGGACACCCCTGCTTTACACAGATCAGTCGTCCTGGTCCCTTTGCAGAAAAGCAGCCCCAAAGCATGACGTTTCCACCCCCATGCTTCACACTGGGTATGGTGTTCTTCAGATGCAATTCAGTATTCTTTCTCCTCCAAACACGGGGACCTGTGTTTCTACCAAAAAGTTCTATTTTTGTTTCATCTGACAATAACACATTCTCCAAGTCCTCTTCTGGATCATCCAAATGCTCTCTAGCGAACCGCAGACGGGCCTGGACGTGTACTGGCTTCAGCATGGGGACACGTCCAGCAGTGCAGGATTTGAGTCCCTGGCGGCTGATAGTAGCCTTTATTACTGTGATCCCAGCTCTCTGTAGGTCATTCACTAGGTCCCCCTGTGTGGTTCTGGGATTTTTGCTCACCGTTCTTGTTATCATTTTGACGCCACAGGGTGAGATCTTGCATGGAGCAGATCGAGGGAGATCATCAGTGGTCTTGTATGTCCTCCATTTTCTAATAATTGCTCCCACAGTTGATTTCTTTACACCAAGTGTTTTACCTATTGCAGATTCAGTCTTCCCAGCCTGGTGCAAGTCTACAATTTTGTCTCTGGTGCCCTTCGACAGCTCTTTGGTCTTGGCCATAGTGGAGTTTGGAGTGTGACTGACTGAGGTTGTGGACAGGTGTCTTTTATACCAATAATGAGTTAAAACAGGTGCCATTAATACAGGTAATGAGTGGAGCCTCGTTAGACCTCGTTAGAAGAAGTAAGACCTCTTTGACAGCCAGAAATCTTGCTTGTTTGTAGGTGACCAAATACTCATTTTCCACTCTAATTTGGAAATAAATTCTTTAAAAATCAAACAATGTGATTTTCAGTTTTTTTTCCACATTCTGTCTCTCATTGTTGAGGTTTACCCATGTTGACAATTACAGCCCTCTCTAATCTTTTCAAGTAGGAGAACTTGCACAATTGGTGGTTGACTAAATACTTATTTGCCCCACTGCATCTCTTGTTCCACCACCCCCAATGACAAAATTGACTCTCAAATAAAACTAAAAATTAAATTGGAAATATTCTTTGAATAATTATTTGTTTGATTGCTGTCTCTAAACTATTGGCACATTAATTTTAATAAACATGATATTTTAAATATAAATTATTACTTGCTGAATATGTGTGTCCTAAAAAATGGACGCAACCCCGTTACCATAAACTTTTTATCATTGTGGAAGAAAAGTAAAGCAGTGAACCACGTTACGCCAGACTTGACATCATCGGTTTTCAGGGGCGCTGGAAGTCACTCATAGCAGGGGGTGCTGAGGTTCTCTTTTAGTTTTTCCCATCCAAAAACATCAGTTTCGGTCCAAATTTGTCATGCTCGCGCGCTTCCTCCATACAAGGTGTGCACATTGGCAGTACACACACATGTTGGATAGTTTACGTGCTACTACTAGGCTACTACAAAGACAGCGTCCTATTTCACCTACAGTGTGTCAGAGTTTTTGTATAGGAAATAAAAGCGGCTGTGTGTTATAATGCAAATCCCCGCAGGTAGATGGCGCAATGACACACGTACACATTTGAAAACTAAAAGGGCCAAAAGCTAAGATTTAACATCCCCTTTTCACAACACTATAATTGCACATGAAAATCCAACAACGCTCTGCACAGCGGCAGCTCAACAGCAACAGCAAACAATAATATGGCTACAATGCTAGCATGTCTTACCTATTTGAAGACACCAAAGGACACTCATCTTCATTTTCGACCTCAAATTGAATTTTAGAAAACTTCGCTGTTTTTGTAAAGAAAAAAAATGCCTCCTCTGTCAACAGTTTACTTTTTCGTTCCAATTGCGCCTTATTCAACTTGACCCGGTAGCAAGCAAGATGTCAGGTGATGTTAACAAAAAAAAAAACATTTTCAACATATATATTTAATCCTTGAAGTTAAATACACTATTGTTTCAATACGTTTTATTTAGGGTTGTTCCGATCATGTTTTTTGCTCCCGATCCGATCCCGATCGTTTTAGTTTGAGTATCTGCCAAACCCGATATTTCCCGATCCAATTCCTTTTTTTTGCTCCCGATTCAATTCCAATCAATCCCGATAATTTTTCCCGATCATATACATTTTGGCAATGCATTAAGAAAAAAATGAATAAAATTCGGACGAATATATACATTCAACATACAGTACATAAGTACTGTATTTGTTTATTATGACAATAAATCCTTAAGATGGCACTTACATTATTAACATTCTTTCTGTGAGAGGGATCCACGGATAGAAAGACTTGTGACTTTGTATATTGTGACTAAATATTGCCATCTAGTGTATTTGTTGAGCTTTCAGTAAATGATACTGTAGCCATGCCCAAATGCATGATGGGAAGTGGAACCATGACTGAGCGTTGTGCCACCAATTCATATATCTTCTCTGCGTTGGGAAATAACATAAGGTGTTAAGAAAAAGATCAATTGCTACCTTGCTTCCCCACATTGCTTCCCAAGATATTTCTAATCATAAGGAGAGGGATTGTAAGGCTTTAGCCAATTAAAAAAAAGGCTCATAAGGCTGCCAAAATTCACTCTACTCATTTTACGCTGCCTTTTACCTCTCTGTATCGGTAGAACGGCGCCATTACAGATTGAGCGCAACAATGTGTGAGTGGATCGTGCAGCGCATGCATTAATTGTGTTAAATATTTTAACGTGATACATTTTTGAAAAAAATAATTACCGCCGTTATCGGGATAAATTTGATAGCCATACCTTTAGCCTAAACTAAAGACTCTGGATGAGTGTAACATATTATGTCTGTAACGTTAATTAGAAAACGATTTAATTAAAAAAAATATATATATTAAAAAAAGGCATGGCCGATATTTTTTTGCCGATTCCGATACTATGAAAATGACATGATCGGACCCGATCAATCGGCATCATCTCTAGTTTTATTTATTTTTAACAAACAAACAAAAAAAGAATGTACCAAAACTTTTTTTCTCCCCAACACCAGGGGGTGCTGCAGCACCCTCAGGACCCCACGTCCTGCGCCACTGTCAGTTTTCTTAAAGAATGGGTCGAGCAAATTTATGTCCTATTGTCTATTTTTTATGAATAGCCTTGATTGCATGTCTTATTCTTATACAATCCTGTTACAGTTTATGATTAGAAAAATACACTTTTTGCTCCCTTTCTTATATACATTAGTTTTTCCTCTTGATCAGCAGCAACAGCTTGTTTCTACTCCTGAGAATAAGCTATGATTAGTATGTAACACTTTTATACATATGATTAGAGCATTTTTTTTCTTTGCTTTACTTTTAAGTGTCCTCTTGATAAGCAGTAACAGCTAGCTTCTACTCCTGAGAAAAAGCTAACATTACTATCGATTTGCAACGCTGTTACTGTGAATATGCCAAATGTTGTAAACACTATATAAATCATGTAAAAAAGAATTTACCATTGATCTGTAAGATGAGCTAAAAAAGCTTTGATAGTGCACTACCTATTTTTGTCGAGTAAAATGAAAACCACGATAGTGAAGGTTTGGTTTTCAAAACATATGAAGTCAAAATGTCTTCCAATTCTGGAACTACCTTGAAGATATTTCAAGCATTTTTGTTACCAATCAGATATGGGTTTGTGAATTGGCGGAGTTTGACTTTTGGGGCAGGTGGGGCACAACATGTTGATGACCCCGAAAGGTGGGGTCAGCCATAAAATTAACTTACAAGAATATTTATAATCATAAATTGACAATGATTGTTTTTTTCCCCATCATTCTTGAAGGGAATTCTAAATCAGGCTGCTTAGGCAATACTTTTCGCCAAGATTGTCATAAATTGAATATGGTACGCCCGCCGGTGTCGTGCCAATGTAGTTACCCCAGTCAAAAATTGTATCCCCTTGGCGGAGGTAGATTTGTGTATTTATTATTCAACCAAAACAATGTCACTTCAATTTAAAAAAAAAAAGTGTTTGAATGCAAAAATAAATTTGAAACTCACCCCCCCCCCCCAAAATGCATGTGAAAGCTATTTATCTTTTATTTATTTATTTATTTATTTTATTATTGAAGTCAAGTTTTTTGATTGAAGCAACTTTTTTGATTGAAGTAATGTTGATGTGTTTTTGGCCGACATTTTGGCTAGGACATTTGGGTCTATATTATTCATTTAAAAAATAAGCTGCTTCAAAAAAATATAGATTTTAAAAAAGAAAATCACTTCAATCAAAAAAAGAAAAATTTCAATCATAGAAAAAGTTTTTGAACGCGAAAAAAATATTTGAGATTGAAAAATTTGCATCTGACCACTTAATTTTTCATTGAAAAAGTTTTCTTTGATTGAAGCAATCCTTTTTGTGTTTGAGCCATATTATTATTAGGACATTTGTGTCTCAATTATTCAATCCCCCAAAAAGTTGCTTCAATCAAAAAAAATCTTTTTGGTCAAAGAAAAAAATATTTTTTAAAAAAAATATTTTTTTTAAATTAAAAAAAAAAAAATTATATGGAAAACGAATGACCGTCTAAGGTGCTCGAAAAATAATTTTGACCCATTATAAAATATATATTTTTGTTCATTTCATTCATTTTTGTTTCAGTTTTATTGCTGTTCAACTTTTATATATACAGGGAAGTCAATTACATGCAACAACACTTTTCGGACACCGGGGGGGCCTGGCCCCCCCATAAAATCCACTTATGGGTTTGTGACCTGACAGCCCTCTGAAGGAAACCAAGACTACGATGTGGTCTGCGACAAAAATGAGTTTCTAACTGAACATTCCTCATTCAAAACCGATTAGCCGCCATTGACATGAATGATGTTTGACATGAATGATGTTTTAGCTAGATGTGTGCAAGTGACTCACACAAGGATCTCCTTTTTGCTGTCTTTCGGTTGAAACTTGACCTTGTAGCTGCTTGTCGTCACTTCCCCTGGGTACTTCCTCTCCTCCAAGTTCTCCAGATTCTCCTGGTCCTCATCCTCAACATCAGAGGAGGTATACGAGGTAGCCGTATAATCCACCTGGGGACAGATAAAAGATATTTCATGACTTCCACATCTTATTTTTCTGTCTTTTACTCTCATAAAATCGTACCTCATCCTGGCCTTCCTCCTTTACCCCGCTTGATTTTGTAAAGTCGAGTGGCCCCTCCCACTCAGGCTGAGTATGCCCCTGAGATAGCACACCTATCGTGTGTTGAGAAGATGAGGACGAGGACGACGAAGGCTCCGGAGACTGCACGCTTTCTCTCTTGTTTTTTTTAATGCTCAGATCCAAGGTGCCATTCTCGTCCACTTCAATATCAGGCTCCTATAAATTTTCCCCCCCAAAAAAAGCTCTCAGCGGGCACCTATAAACTGCAGTTGACAAAATCACAAGCAGGCTGTAAACGTATTGGACTCCAGCCTACCTCGGTGCAGGTTTCCCTGGGATTAGCGCTAAGGCTCTCTGGTCGTTCCCAACAGCGAGTGGACAGGTTAAGGATGGCCGTCGCTGCCATATGGGCCGCTTCGGCGTCTTGACTGCAGTCATAATCATTGGAGGACAAAGTACTGTTGGAAATGCCTCCGGACCCTGTCCCGCTCGGGGAGGAGGGCTTAGGGAAGGATTTAGCTGTGTGGGGCAGAGGTAGAGCTGAAGTTAGCTTCAACATATTTTGGAGAAATGAGCCTATACAGTATGACACTGGACTATAATAGTGGGTTTATACATCACAGCACATCACAGCGATCCTGAGACAGACACAACATATGAATGTGACTGGGACGACATTCGAGCAATCTGATTGGATGCTAGGTAAAAGCTTTTAGATGATGTCATTAACGCATGGTGATTACAATTATATGGTAAATGGCATTCATGAGGATGTAACTGTAACATTTGTTGCTTTTATTCACACATACAAGACAAATATGACAGCCAAAAGTTGGTCATTATTAGCGTTGGCACGATTAATCGAGTAATTGTTAACTACTCAAACAATCACAAAGTAAATGATGATCGATTAATTGTTTAGAGACATTGTTGACCAAAAAATTATTTGGCTTTGGCTAAGTTTTACACGTTTTGAAAGCATTTTTTCTGTAAACATAAGTAATTAATCAAAAACTGTTTTTATTTTTATTGATTAAAACCATTTTATTTTAAGAAAAATCAAAAGGGAAAAAAACAAATATTGTCTGATTAATACAGTCCTAATAAATCAGATAAGGAAGTGACCCCAAAATGCCCCATAATCAACAGGAAGTGACCAGGAAATTACCCAAAATCAACAGGATGTGAGCCGATATCAACAAGAAGTGACCCAATATGTCTAAAGACTGAACCCAAAATGGTCCAAAATCTATAGGAAGTGACCCGGAAATGTCCCAAAGTCTATTGGAAGTGACCCAATATGAACAGGAAGTGACCTTGGAATGCCCACAATCAACAGGAATTAACCCTGAAATGCCAAATCCACATGAAATTACTGGATATCAAAAGGAAGTGTTGAGGTGGTTGCAGCTCAACGTTGCATTCGTAGGACGAATTGACGGAGAATGAGTTGTCTTTTAGCCAAAACTTGGCGGGTTTAATTTCCGGATACATCCTCTCTCATTGCTGTCTTCACAGGCAATCCCACAAATCAAAGTCATCAAAGTCAAACACAAAGAAGTAATAAATGTAGCACTTTAGAAAATTAAGTCCCATCCTGCCATCTTGTGGCGAAAAGATAATATGTCAATAATAACAAGCAATAGGAACATTATTTCAACGTCAACTGAGGACACATTTATGAATACAAAACATTTCCTCCACCATTTCTCTCAACAGGAAGTGACCCTGAAATGCTCAAATTTCAACAGAAAGTGGCCCAATATGAACAAGAAGTGACCCCCGAAATGGCCCAAAAGCTACAGGAAGTGACCTGAAATGTCCCAAAGTCTATTGGAAGTGACCCAATATGAACAGAAAGTGACCTTGGAATGCCAAAAATCAACCAGAATTAACCCTGAAATGCCAAATCAACAAGAAATTACTGGATATCAAAAGGAAGTGACCCTGAAATGCTGAAAAATCAACAGGAAGTGGCCCAATATGAACAAAAAGCAACCCCCAAAATGGCCCAAAAGCTATTGGAAGTGACCCAATAAGAACAGGAAGTGACCTGGAAATCCCCGAAATCAACGGGAAGTGAACCCCAAATGCCCCAAATCAATAGGAAATGACTGGATTTCAAAAGGAAGTGACCCTAAAATGCTCCAAAATCAACAGGAGGTAACCCTAACTAGGAATTTATCCGAACATGACTCAATATGAACAGGAAGTAACCCGTAATTGCAACAGTTCATTTTTAAAGCAGATCTGGTTTGTCTACCACTATCAGTGGAAAAAAATAATAATCACTTCTAACTAATTTTGCCCTTCTACTAGACAATCATATGTTGGCTGTGATGTGTCACTTACATTTGAAGGCTTTGGGTGATGTTTCAGTGGCGCTTGTCTTTGGAACAAGCATTCGCTTTCCAAACACCTGGACATCAAAGCTTGCATAGTCAAAAGACACCTTTGAATATTTCTCCAACTCTTTGGCCAGGTTTGCTCGTGGTGTAGTGGTGACCGCATTGGGACCGTAATTACCATACTGAGGGATCTCCAGTTGTTTCACAAAACACATGGGCCTGAAAGGGAAACGGAGACAATTTTTTCAATATCAAATATTATCGACTAACACCTGAATAAAAAGATATCCTACCTGAGCACTCTGTCAGAGTTGGACGTGGGTTCACTGACCGCAGCCTGTAGATGGACATGCTTGTCCTGACTCTTGTTCATCTTAGTGGCTGCAGCAATAGGGCAGCCAGACAAACTGATGGGATGACATATTGAATTTTTCAGATCAATGGTTCTCCATCATTTCACAGCAAGTGCCACCTGAAGAAATACTTGGCTTACCGAGTAGCACCATGTCTCAACATTTAATTCAGTCAATATTTCTCGTACCACTAGAGGGAGCCCGCATAACACTGGTGGTACTCGTACTACACTTTGAGACCCATAATGGCATAAAAATGTCAAAAATAAGAATTGCCCCATACAGCGTTGGCTCGGGTTCTCCTGATCACATATTTTGGCACCTGATTTCCGAGTCCGAATCGCCTGCTTTTGAGGATCTGACGAGAAGTATCAATCCGATACCTAGCCAATGTATTAAGGAGAACAAAAGCATATAAAAATGAAAAATATTTCCATATATCAGACACTCTTGCATTATGCTATCTTGCTGTTTGCTTCCCGTGTTTACTTCCACTTATATATATATATATATATATATATTAGGGCTGTCAAAATTATCGCGTTAATGGGCGTTAATTAATTTTTTAAATTAATCACGTTAAAATATTTGACGCAATTAACGCAGATGTCCTGCTCAGATAGATTTAAATGACTGTACAGTGAAACGCTCACTTGTGTTTTATGGAGTTTTGCTGCCCTCTGCTGGCGCTTGGGTGCGACTGATTTTATAGGCTCCAGCACCCATTACATTGTGTATGTAATTATTGACATCAACAATGGCGGGCTACTAGTTTATTTTTTGATTGAAAATTTTACAAATTTTATTAAAACGAAAACATTAAGAGGGGTTTTAATATAAAATTTCTATAACTTGTACTAACATTTTTCTTTTAAGAACTACAAGTCCCTCTATCCATGGATCGCTTTAACAGAATGTTAATAATGTTAATGCCATCTTGTTGATTTATTGTTATAATAAGCAAATACAGTCCTTATGTACCGTATGTTGAATGTATATATCCATCTTGTGTCTTATCTTTCCATTCCAACAATAATTTACAGAAAAATATGGCATATTTTATAGATGGTTTGAATTGCGATTAATTGCGATTAATTACGATTAATTTTTAAGCTGTAATTAACTCGATTTATATATATATATATATATATATATTAGAGCTGTCCCGACTAGTCGACATAGTCGACGTCATCGATGACGTAAATCCGTCGACGAGCACAACATCCCGTCGACGGTTAATGAAGGGTTAAAAAAATATATGCGTGGAAAGTTAGAATGTCGGATGCTCTGTTTGCAAGCGGGGAAAGCAGCACAAAGCCAAAAAAAAAAGCGCACCAGAGTGTCCAAAACATTGCCTTATTTCAAAGAAACAAAGGAGAGTACACTCTTCTGTCCTGTCTCTTCAATGCCAAGCTTGGCTGCACGTCGGCCGTGAATAAAAACCTCAAGCGCCTTCACACAGTTTGTAATTTCTTTTTTTTTTTTTTTTCATTTTGTGTACACCAGAGGGTGCTGTCGCTTTACTAAATAATAATGTTTCATTGACAATGGGCCTATAAGTGCTATTACTATTGTTCTTAATGCTAATTGAAAGGTTTATTTCATGTTATGGTTTATTTTATGGTATAGAAAATTACATAAGGTTAAAAGGTCATAAATATATACAGTATATACAGTGATTGCACTCAAGTGAGAGATTGTCAATGATAAGGTAATAAATTAAGGTAAATGCAATTCATATAGGCAATTCATTGAAATATAAATAAGGTTTAAAAGGAAAAAGGTGAAAAGTTTTTGTTAATTTCTAATTATGTTGCTTTATTTGTGTGCACCGTAGCTCTTACACTGTGTTTACATCCAAGGATGGAATAAAAGTTGTAAACCATCAGTTTAAGAGACCATCTTTTCAATCGGGAGGCTACACTAGTTAATTCTATCAGCATTTGAACTCATTGTTTATTTGTGATTTATTATTGTTATTTACGTGTTTATTTGTACTTTAATAAATAATTTGAGTGTTCCAATATGTTTTTTGTGAATTGATAAGCGTCAACAAAAATTTCATTGCTAGATTAGTAAAAAAAAAAAAAAAAAAAAAAAAAAAAAATTAATTATTAGATTAGTCGACTAATCGTAAAAATAGTCGGCTGACTAATCGGGAGAAAATTAGTCGTTTGGGACAGCCCTAATATATATAGCCCCTTATATCTTAGGGCTGTCAAATTTATCGCGTTAACGGACGGTAATACATTTTTTAAATTAATCACAATAAAATATTTAACACATGCGCGGGACGACCCACTCATGCATTGCCGCAAACAGACAACAATGGCGCCGTTTTATGTATATTGAGGGCTAAAAGGCAGAGACGAGCGAGAGGAGTGGACTCAGGCATTCATTGGGGCCGTGCTGTTTATTGGCATAAGCTTTGGCATCTCTTCCACAACAATTATAACTATTGTGGCGAGTGACGTGGGGTAGAATGACAGGAGCTAATCTTTTTCTTAACACCCTGTATTGAACACAACGCAAAGAAGATATACCATTTGCAGCCACCACTGAAAGTCATGGTTGCCCAACTTGCCATCATGCATTTGGGTGGAACAGTTAAGTCGCTACAGTATCATTTAATGAAAGCACAACAAAAATGATATTCCTATATCTCTCAAAAAATAATGTTCACAAAAAGAAAAGCGCTAAACGCAAAGAGAACTGGTATTCCCAATCAAAATAGCTTTGCAAAAAAATACTCAGACTTTGGTTAAACTCCATTCAAACATTTCGTTTAGCTCAACAAATACACTAGATGGCAATATTTAGTCACAATATACAAACTATCAAAGGTCTTGTACATTGTGAAGTCAACACTCAAATGAACGTAAGGCACAATGAACCTGGGAACTACGGCGTCAGTCGAGGGGCAAAACGCAGTAGAAAATCTTGGCTAGATGTCTAATTAATTCAAAACTCGCCCTTGACACCTTGTGGTGTATTTCAATCACTACCTTCCACAATGGCGAGCTATTAGTTTATTTTTTGGTTAAAAATTTTACAAATTTTATTAAAATGAAAACATACAGAGGGGTTTTAATATAAAATTACTATAACTTGTACTCACATTTATCTTTTAAGAATTACAAGTCTTTCTATCTGTGGATCCCTTTCACAGAAATAATGTTAATAAAGTTATTTTAGAGATGGTTTGAATTGCGATTAATTATTTAACTCGATTAAAAATTTTAATCATTTGACAGCCCTAATATATTTATATTTAAATAATTTTTAAAAACCTATGTATATATATTTTTTGATAAAGGGTTTTTAAGCACTTCAAAATGTAAAACTGTAATTACGATAAATTTTAAACATGTTACTGTCCCACCAAATTATTTTTAAACAAGAATAAAGTAGAAAAATGCTTGTCTTTATTAAATGCCTCATTGAGTGAGTCCACTCAAATCTTCTCAGGTGCTCACTTACACACAATGAGTTGCCATAGCAACTGTTTAATAAGTTGACCTATAATTGATGCACACGGTGCTTTGAAGTTTCAGCTTCCAGGCAACTCTGGCAAGATCAAACCTTAACGTCTGTCAATCATCGTTAACTTTAATAGCAACTCCAGTGCACTGTCTGACCAAGAAAATGAGCAGGAGGGAGAGTGAGACTTCGTGATTGAATCGGAACAGCTCATCTGTATTTAGTTTTTTATTGGAAAAAAAAATCCACGATGGACTGAGGGCTCGAAGTTTTAAGCGCGAAGTAGCGAGCGATCACTGTATACTTTTAATAATCTCCTTGTATATCATGATTATTTTTATTGTTTTGTAGCCCTTAAAAAAATATAAATGATCTTTTTCATTCGATCCTTTGGAAATCCATGATCGGCCCCGATTTCCGATCACGTAATCGGCTCAAGGACATCCCTACCGTTGACAGTGCAGTAAATAAATCAAATACTTTCAGATTATTTTTTCTGTAATTTTCAAATATACAGTATTTTCCATCTATTTCAATTATTATAACTCAATGGCTGCCATTGACAGAAATATACGTCCAATCCATTTGAGGTGGGAATTTTGGCAGCAACTCTGGCACCCTCCCAGTTCAAATGGATTGGACGTCTGCTGCTGATAAACTCATTTAAATTCACAGCACAAGGATGAAAAGAGCCACATGATTCGATGTCTATCATCATCAATCTTTTATGTTAATCTATTATATATTTATATACTGTTTGAGCCTTAGAGCACAAGCACTTGATGGTGTGGTACCCACCGTTGTGAAAAGATGACATTAATTTACCATGTAAAGACATTGTCAGTATACGTAGCATGTGTTAGTACTATATGGTTAAGTTGAAGCGTCAATAAATCAATAGAATTCTTCCCATCCTAGCAAAAATCATCAAATAGGGAACACAAATAGGATGACTATAAAAGGAAATGGATAGATTCCATATCCAACTTGTTCATTGAGTGCATGCATATAAGTGCGTGTCCATTATTAACCTGCGGTGCGTGTTGCGGTTACTGTTGACGTGACCTTGGCCTGTGCAACCAGGAGTTGGACACTTCAAGACGTTCTCATACATGGCCAGGACTATAGACACACAGCAGATACAACCTGTTTAGTCTGTTCAGATTGTAAGTTTTACATTCTTGCTAATGCTAGCAATACAGAAGTAGCACACAAGACAGACAGTAGTTGCATATTTAGCAAAGTTAGTAGTATTAGTTCAACTAGTATTCATTTTAGCTGCGGTTCAAAAGACAAATGTAACTGAGATCAAATCTCAAACAAAATTAGCAGGCCTTAAGTACGAAAATCAAAAATGGTATGCTAACTGAAGAATAGTTTACAGTAGGCCTATCATGTACGGTGTTAATTTCTTACTCTCTGGAGGAATTCTATCCTTATGAGGACATCCAGATAGACTGCGATGATGGGGGTACAGTCCAGTCACGTGACCTGTCCCGTCACACCCAGGGGTTGGACATTTCACTTCCTTCTTCTCTGAATGAAGGAAAATTGGATTAATTGGCAAACTGACATTAGCACACTCACATTCAAATTTATGTTACACAAAAGTCAGGATACACTTGCCCCCATAGCCACACAGTAATTTGGCAGTTAAGTCCTGACTACTGAGCTACTGAAGATTGGTTAGAACAAGTTCTGTATGTGTAGAACCTAAGGAAAACCTTCCTCCATGAGAACTTAAAAGAGAGTGCTGGCCCCTGAAGCTTGATTGGGCTATTGGCTCAGTTGTTAGAATACTTGACTGCCGTGGTTTGGGATCAAACCCAAGTAAAAGAGGTGGAAGTAGTGACATTGTGAGAGTAAAACAACAGGTATTTTTTTTTTTTTTTTGCAATAGGTTGTTGTTAATATAATTAAACGTATTACAGTTTTCTTTTTTAAATGGTACAGTTACGGCAATCACAGCTGGCAGTATTTTATCTTAAATGTAACTTTTTTTTTTAAATCATTTTTTTTTTATATTTTGTTTTTAATTTCAGATGAATTTTCAAAAGCAATTTATACAGTCATTTTCTAAACTGTGTATTTGTTTTTTCAATTAAGAAGGAAAAACAGATGACAATATTCTTTTGTTAATTTTGTTTTGTTTTTAAATTTTGCTGTTTAGGTAAATGAAAATTAAATAAAATTAACTCTTTTAATTGAAATTTCTTTATTTAAAAAGGGAAATACATTTTCTGCCCCACCCTACTTCCAAGCTTTGAGTTCTATATCTGTGGCAAAAAAGCGATGTTACCTTTGCTGTAGTGACCGCTGCGTCGGACCAGAGCTTCGGTGCTTTTGCTGGGGCTGTTGTACGACTGGAAGTCCTGGGAGCTCTGAGCCTCCTGCCCCTCTTTCCCTTCCCCGGCCTTTAAGGCGATGGCCTGCTCCAGCAGCCCAAGGTTCCCCCGAGTCATATCCCAGGTCTCTGAATCATCAGTGATCCCTGAGCCGTCTGAGATACAATCGCGCTCATCTCCGTCATCATCCTCTTCGTCGTCATCGTCCTCTTCAGAACGTACTTCGATGACTACTGTGGTTGGAGAAGCCTTGCTAGATTGGTCGTCAGCCCCTTCTTCTTCCTCTTCCTCCTCTTCTTCCTGCTCCTCCTCTACTTCTACGTGCTCCAGTTTTCCTGATTCTGATTCTGCATTTTCTCCCTTCTTCTCCGCTTCGTATGCTTCGTCCTCAGTCCTAGGTGAGCAGACTTTTTCGTCCTCAAGAGACTCCTGAGATCCTTGACTGCATGGACTCATAGAGTAAGGAGTTTCCACTCTTTGGACCTGAAGCTCATCTTCCTCTTCTTCTTTCTGCTCACTCTCTCTCTGGTCCGGTGTTGACAAGTTGACTTGATGATGAACATAATGTCCAGTGGAATACTGATGATCTGTGTTTCCCTGGCTTATTGGCTGTCTTTCCATTTCTCTGTCCCCTCCAAAGCCGTTTGTTTTTTCAACCCGCTCTTCTGTTTCTTCATCGTCGTCGTCATAGTCGTCCTCTTCTTTTTCAACATCATTTCTGTCGAGATCCCTCTGAGTTTGCTCTACTGCCTCTTGTGTATCATTTACTGGTACAGTATCTGTTTTTTCTTGATCGTCGTCAGACAGTTGTTCTTCCCTAACCAGTTTCTCATTGCAGCCAGTTTCTTCAGCGACAACTTCATTTTCAACCTCCAGGGTGATGTTCTCTTCATCCTTAGTTGTAGTACAAACAACTGTTTCTTCAACCACCGTGTCTTCTTTAAATAACTGGCAGGCGTTTTCTGTTAATCAAAAGTTTACAGTGTTTTATGAGATCCAACTATATATGGGTCATTCCAGAAATGGAGGGCATTTTTCCCCCCATTCACATTTTAAATAATCCACATACGAAATACTAAAACATGCTGTTTCCGAATAAATTTCTGTGTCCTGAGACCAACTCTAAAAACAAACAAATAAATAAAACTAGGATAAAAGAATGCTTGAAAATATTTTTAAAATACCAAATTAGTCTGAAGTAC
This sequence comes from Corythoichthys intestinalis, assembly GCF_030265065.1. Classification (NCBI taxonomy): domain Eukaryota; kingdom Metazoa; phylum Chordata; class Actinopteri; order Syngnathiformes; family Syngnathidae; genus Corythoichthys; species Corythoichthys intestinalis. The sequence continues at coordinate 20,684,684 of NC_080396.1, read as the reverse complement.
CTCCTAATATGCCATTTAAAACGTCATTTTTGAGTATTATTTGTTTCATTGTTGTCTCTTTTAATTGGGGTACCATTTGTTTTAATATTTATAATATTTTAAATATTAATTAACATTTGTGGAAGGTGTATCCCACAACATGGACGCTGCCCTGTTATCATAACCTTTTTATCATGGTTAAAGAAGAAAATAGTGGATCACATGATATGCTAGACTTGACATCAATTTTTTAGGGCTGTCAAACGATTAAAAATTTTATTCGAGTTAATTACAGCTCAAAAATTAATTAATCGTAATTAATCGCAATTAATCTCAATTCAAACCATCTATAAAATATGCCATATTTTTCTGTGAATTATATATATATTCTGTAAAATAAATTGTTGGAATGGAAAGATAAGACACAAGATGGATATATATATATACATTCAACATACGGTACATAAGGACTGTAGTGGGCATTTCAATCTACTGTCATTCAAATCTGTCTATGCTGTCCTCACTCCGAAGCGTCTACTTTTTCCAACGCTAGACAGCTAGTGAACGACGCCTTAATAATCAGACTTCTTCCTTTTTCATCTGATTTATTAATAAATTGGTTTCAAACCATTGTCCCCTTTAAAACTACAAAAAAAAGTACACAAGCATTGCATTAGCAACAACGTTAGTTTAGCACGCTATACAGGTTAACTAAACATAAACAAAAAGCGTCTCATACAAACATATAACATTTCGCTTATTAACATAATATGTACATTCTTTACAACAACCATACTTACGGACAAATCTTGTCCAAGGATCATATAAGCACAACAGAGACGTCTTGCAGCCATATTGAACGAGAGGAGAAAACCAATAAACCATGTCGCAAAGCGACCACAAGAGTTCGCTGTTAGCACAAAAAGCCTTGCTGTAAAACTTACCAAAAGGCAGAATACTGTCTGAGCGGGACATGTGCGTTAATTGCGTCAAATATTTTAACGTGATTAATTTAAAAAATTAATTACCGCGCGTTAACGCATTAATTTTGACAGCCCTAATATATATATATATATATATATATATATATATATATATATATATATATATATATATATATATATATATATATATATATATATATATATATATATATATATATTTTTTTTTTTTTTTTTTTAAAGTCATTATTTATTTATTTATTTTCAAACTGCATTTTTCCATCCAGAGTGAGGGGGCACACTTTAAATATATTAAAGTGATATAGGCATCTTCAAGTGAACTTCGAGTAAAATTCAAGTATCTTGAGGCCGGGCTGAGTGTCCTCTTTTTTGGAAATCAAAATATGGTCACCCTACTTTCTTTACCTACAGTATAGTACATATGTTTATCCTCTTGGTCAGCAGTCACAGCTAGCTAAACAGCTAGCTTAACTACTGATAAAAGCTAATTGCACGGTTTCGCAACTGTTGCGAGCCTGTAATGCATATGAAATGAATCAGACCTTTTTTGTCATTTTTTTCTTTGCCTATTACATAAGTAAGTTTGACCTCTTGGTCAGCAGTAACTGTGAGCGAAACTGCTAGCTTCTACTCTTGAGGAAAAGCTAACGTTAGTATAGTTTCTTTCAACCCAGTTATGGATATGATTAGAACAAGATAATTATTATCATTTTCTTTTTTTAAATTTACATAAATTAGTTAGTCCTTTTGATCAGCAGTATCAGCTAGCAAAACTGTTAGCCTCTATGCCTGACTTTATTGCCTTCTAGCAGCATGGTACAGCGTTGCCTGGCATACTACTTGTACTGGGTTGTTGGGGCCAAGGTTGGTTAAAGCGACACATAAGAAACCTCGAAATCAGGGCTTCTCAATTACTGTTTTTAAATGTATTTTGGGTGGGTTTATCAAGCAGTATGGCCCGGCCCGCCGTTGCTCGGGAGAGAAAGTGAAAATTCACATTTTCTATGCTAATTTTTGGAGTTTCGAATGACACACATACGCATACACATCTATATATAAGTATACAGTCCCTGACAAAAGTCTTGTCGCTTATCCATTTTGTAGAAACAATTGCTAATCACCTGACTTTTAATTATTCAATTGGTTTCAGAAATGGCTCATATGAAAGCTAAGACCCTCCCAAATGATGTTGAATGTACAAAAATATATTTGTTTCACTGAAAAAAGATTTATCATTAAAGAAGACATAAAGGTCAAATTTTGGCAAGACAAAAGTTTTGTTGCCTACAGAAAGTTGTGTGAAAATTGAACAAAAAATGTACTTCAAATACAAAAATATGTTACATAACATAAGCCAATTAAGTAGTGGGGCTGTGAGATCCAAACTTAATATTTTGTATGACTTCCATGGGCTTTGGCAAGGATTCATACAATTTATTAAAGTCATCAGGAACATCAAAGAAAGCAGTCTTGCATGCCTCCCAGAGTTCTCAACATTCTTGGGTTTCGTCTTCCATGCTTCCTCTTTCATCCTACCACAGACATTCTCAATGATGTTCATGTCTGGTGACTGGGCTGGCCAGTCCTGGAGGATCTTGATTGAAGTATGCGATGGAGCACCATCCTGCTGCAGAATGTGTCCCTTTTTATGGTTTGGAATGTAAGAGGAAGATTTGTTGATATTTGTTGACCACCAAACTTCACTGTTTTCTGAGTGAATCTCAGATCCATGCGGGCTCCAGTAGGTCTCCTGCAATATTTGCGGCGACTGTGGTGTAATTCAATGGAAGATTCATCTGACAAATCCACCTTTTGCCACAAAACTGTGAAGTTTGGTGGTGGCAAAATGTGCGAGAGATCTGCAGGGTGGAAGGCAACATAAATGGTCTGAAATATCAACAAATCGTAGCTGCCTCTTACATTCCTAACCATAAAAAGAGACAAATTCTGCAGCAGGATGGTGCTCCATCGCATAGTTCAATCTCCACCTCAAAGTTCTTCAATGCAAAGAAGATCAAGGTCCTCCAGGACTGGCCAGCCCAGTCACCAGACATGAACATCATTGAGCATGTCTGGGGTAGGATGAAAGAGGAAGCATGGAAGACAAAAAACAAGAATGTTGATGACCTCTGGGAGGCATGCAAGACTGCTTTCTTTGATGTTCCTGATGACTTCATCAATAAATTGTATGAATCCTTGCCGAAGCCCATGGAAGTCATACAAAATATTCAATTTGGATCTCACAGCACTACTTATTTCGCTTATGTTATGTAACATATTTTTGTATTTGAAGTACATTTTTTGTTCAATTTTCACACCACTTTCTGTAGGCGACAAAACTTTTGTCTTGCCTAAATTTGACCTGTATGTCTTCATTAAATGATAAATCTTTTTTCAGTGAAACAAAAAAATGTTTGTACATTCAACGTCATTTGGGATAGTCTTAGCTTTTATATGAGCCATTTCTGAAACCAATTGAATAATTAAAAGTCAGGTTATTAGCAATTGTTTCTACAAAATGGATAAGCGACAAGACTTTTGTCAGGGACTGTAAATAATTGCTGAATATGTAGCAGGAAACCAAAAAAGTAAAAGTTATTTGAAAGGATTTTGAAGCCAAAATGTTTCTGGAATGACCCATTTAAATCATCCAAATTTTATTGTTTGCACACAAGCGTATGCTTTCACTTACTTTTTATTGATTCTGGTCTGCTATTTGTAGTTTTCTCCTCTTGGATGTCTTCCTCGTCGTTCTCATTTTCCTCCTCTTCTTCCTCGTCCTCATCGTTGTGTACGGCTAAGTCTTCTTCTGCATCCATTGAGGCAGACTGACCCTTCTTCTTTGGTGAAGACAGGTTGTCCTCAGCTTCTGCCTCCTCCAGCTTTCTCTTCTTTACTGTTGGACATCCCAGCGCACTAAGAAATGACATAAAATATCTTATCTTTTTGATTAGCCATAATATGTAACGTCATATTGGCTATCCAAGCTTACCTTCTATGTCTTGAGTATCTTCCACTGACATGACCTTTTCCATCACAGCCTGGGGTTGGACAACTGCTGCTGACAAACAGCAAAACCATAACACATCATCATCCAATACTCAAAGCATCAAGATGAATCTAGCAGAATTCAGAATTCAGAATTCACCTCAACTCATGCTTCATGTCATGTCCTGAGAGCTCAGACAAAACTGGGGGGAAGAAAACACTCATTTTACTTGCTATTATTTGAAAGAATTGACTTATTCATGGGGAAAATATGATAGAAAAAAAGCTTAATGCTGACCTCGAATGCTTTTGGAGCGGGTTCGTGTTCGTGTCTCTGATGTGTCTTGGCTCATCTGGAGGATATAAAAACATTAGAAGGTGACATTCACATATACAGTAAATATGATAAAGAAGCCTTATAAACTGTATTATAAAAAGGTAGTCTGCTCAATACTAAGCCCTTGTGACGATGTTAAAGTTTTCTTGAACAGTAAAACTAAACCAGTTTTGTCCTCAGTTGGTGAATGAAGTTATAGTGTTAAAGCCCTTTATCCACTCTCAACTGTGACAAAAATGTTATGATTCGTCTATAAAATTGTTATAAGTACTTAAAGGTTGTTGGCGATAATTGGCACGTTTTTGCTGGAAAGAAAAACAAAAAACGGTGGTTTGTTTTGGGATGTACTGGAAGTGACCACGCCTTAATTCATTTGCCTCCATGCTGTCAATTTTCAGTCTTTTGTTACCTGCCATCCAGTGTAGTCAGTAATGCGTTACTATAATCTGATTACTTTCTTTCTGTAACGAGCAATTTAACGCGTTCATCAAGTTAGTTTCCTAAGGGTGTCAATGTGTTACTATTTTGTTATTGCCTCATAATGTATGTAGAATGAAGAATATTGTAATCATGTAAGAAGAGCATTTTGAATAGAAAACATTAGAAAGGTTCCCAAAGGTTCGTTTCCATGTTAACCGCTCACTGTTACTTGCTGTTTTGGTCTCGAGTCACACGTGCTAAGTGTTTTGGGACTGAGAAAGGAGTGACGAACGCGAGTGCACATTCGAGCGGAGTGCAGCCATCTGTCGAGATGTGCGAGGGAATGTTGATCTGTGTGCGTCCATGAATGAATGTGACTATTGTTCCTTCATTTTTGAGGGTTCCAACGATAGGTTGCTGCCGCTACATGCGTGGCCGTTTCGTAGCTTTGCCGTTGCAACGGCGGTTAGTCAACAATCCAAGTCGGCAAGCATTGTTTACATCATATTCGTGTTGCACCTTTATGCCGTGGGGTGACGTGTTCGTCAGGCATCTTTGGGATGTGTTGTAAATCCAATTGAGTGTAAAGTGCCACATTGCATCAACGTTTTGGATCGTGTGTGTGTACGGCGTACTTCCGGGTTGTACGCACACATTCGCACCTGCCCCCACATTTGTGTTTATTGCACTGTTTATTGCACAATTCGTCTGTGTGTTGTTGATTATTGTGCAGTCAATTTGCATTGTTTTACATTGACACTGATATGCTGTTAACCGTAAACCCTAAACCCTAACCTGAAGTTCAGAATTTTTGACATTAGGCTTAATCTTCGAGTTAGCAGGGGTTTAATTAGTTGTTGGAGTTGATTTCAACAAATTCCATGCAGTTTGTCAGTTATTTGTTAGTTTCAGGCCTCGTGTGTGGAGAAGCTAGCGCGAGTCAATGGTGGTTGGAATCAAATCCCCACTACCTCGAAGATGAAGCCTTATATGAAAAATTCTGATCTTCCTTTTTAAATTCAATTATCGGAAAGTCGATTAAATGTGATGACATTTTTCTGTTGTCATTCTTATTTGAGGCAGCAAAGGGAGGAAAATGGATAAAAAAAATAACCAATAAATTAAGTAACTTAGTTATTTTGATAATAAAGTAATCAGTAAAGTAATTAGATTACTTTGAGGTGCAGCCAGTAATCAGTAATAAATTACTTTTTCAAGTAATCTGTGACAACACTGCTGCCATCATAGTCACTGTGAAGTCAAGTGCTATACATGCGTCATATTTCCCATTATCTTCATCTCATGAAACCCTACATCGAGCCGTTATTGTGTAAAGTCTGACAATGAGTGTGTTACTACTATCTATTGTAGTACATGTGCAATTACACTTTATTCTAGTATAGAACCTTGTTATGTTATGCATTAGTATTGCACCAATAACTACCGATACGGCACTAAAATGCCATCATCTGTTTCGGCAAGTAATATGAAGTATGCTGATTCTGTGCAACATGTACTTTTCAAGGTATAGTTTCCATTGTTGCCTTACCCAAAAAAGGCCTCAAGCTACACACGCCACAGTTGAAAAAGGAGCGCTTGTCACCATTCCCAAGATGATGACAGACGTCCACCCAAGGGGGTAGGTTTGGTCTCAACATTAGTAGGGACATTATTACCGTATTGCACATAATGCAAACAATGATTCAAATCAGGGATGACTATCTTGACTTTGTTGTTTCTTGTGGAGGCTGACCTGACCACAGTAGTTTTGACGGTTAGCAAGTTTAATGTTATGCTAACTCTGATGCAGGTCGAACTTTCAGAAGCAAAATTAGTGGTGTTTCCCCCACCTCCACAACACTGACGTCTTTTTACATGACTTACAGTGGCTCCTGCTGGCCGATAAAACAAACCTTCTAATATACCTCCTCTCTGAAGGGGGCGGCGGAGGCAGCATGTTGTCAACATGAATCTGTTGGGGTTGTGTATGTATGTTTGTGTGAATGTGGCGGGATGGGAGGCTTCAAGTCATCAGCCAATCAAATGTTCGTTTGAGCGGGAAAAAATGGACCAGCACAGTCTGCAAGTGAAAAGGGATAACTAAGTCTTAACATAGTGAAAATAATTCAATTAATAATGGTAGGGTCTATTCTACTCTTACAACATATGGAAAGTAGGGCTGTCAAACGATTAAAATTTTTAATCGAGTTAATTATAGCTTAAAAATTAATTAATCGTATTTAATCACAATTCAAACCATCTATAAAATATGCCATATTTTTCTGTAAATTATTGTTGGAATGGAAAGATAAGACACAAGACGGATATATACATTCAACATTCTGTACATAAGTACTGTATTTGTTTATTATAACAATAAATCAACAAGATGGCATTAACATTATTAACATTCTGTTAAAGCGATCCATGGATAGAAAGACTTGTAGTTCTTAAAAGATAAATGTTAGTACATGTTATACAAATTTTATATTAAAACCCCTCTTAATGTTTTCGTTTTAATAAAAATTGTAAAATGTTCAAACAAAAAATAAACTAGTAGCTCCCCATTGTTGATGTCAATAATTACACAAGTCTCATGGTGCTGAAACCCATTAAATCAGTCGACAAACCACCAAAAAAACAAGTGGATATGACACTGTGCTGTCATTTTAATCTGTTTGAGCGGGGCATGTGCGTTAAATGCGTCGAATATTTTAACTTGATTAATTTTAAAAATTAATTACCGCCCGTTAACGCGATAATTTTGACAGTCCTAATGGAAAGACAATCTAAATTACCTACCGGTATATATCTGAACTCTTTATATAATGAAATAAGGTTGCTTAAAAGTTGGTGGGGACAATTTCAGCATCCTGAAAAGTTGCGATTGTTATGTCCCTACCGTCCCTATGCTAACCTACGTCCACCCGTGTGGCTCTTGTCATCCTTTTGCTTTAAATTTAAATGACTTCATTACTAGTAGACGGCCAATCCATTTGAGGTGTTTCCCCTCCCTCTTCAAATAGATTGGACGTCTAACGCCGTCAATAGCAGACAATTAGTTAAGCAGTATCTGGCCAAACCATGATAGCAGTTACTTGACATTCAAGTGAGTATGCAGTAATTTAGCTTTAAAATGGAAAAATGTATATATTTTTTTCTGAACACAAATGGAAAAATACAAATCTGTATTTGAGAATGTTAGTCAGCAAGAGTAACTCATTTTTACCCATTGACGGCAATAGTCGTCCAATCAATGGAAATCGGGAGGGGCTAGCATTGGATGATCACATTTCACTGCTACTGACAGTAAAAGACGTCCAATCCATTTAAACTGGGATGGGCTGGCAGTGGATGATCTTTTAGTTAATATGTCGAATAGTATTAGTACTTGAATTTCTTGTGAGGAGTGTTCTTGAACGCATCATCTGAACGTGCAGCGCATGACTTGTTTTTTTCTACGTTCACGGGCTTAAAAAGTGACTTCCTACTGCTTGAAAGTGAATACCCTTCCCAAGTATCCCTCTACGAAACACTCCAAATATGACTTTGGCCGACAGAAATGGGTTGCTCATCCACAAACAGGCCCGTCTCCTTGTGTTTATTCTTTAGCCTACTCATATTCCACGAAAAAAAGGCCATCAAAACCATAGCGAACCACCTCGTTCCGTGACAAACTATTAACTCGAATGGATTTTGGCACGTAGTCGCCATTGTTTCCGCTGCATCAGAGGCAAAAAAAAAAAAAAGAAAACATTCGTTTGAAAAGCATCCTCCGGACGGAACGTAAACGAATCAAACGTCGCGTTGAAAAGTGGGTCGGCACCACGCGCGTCGCCCCCGCTGGGTGTAAAAAAATATATACACTCGAAGCCGAACCGGGCCTTTTTGGAATGCCGGCCAAATAGTGCGCTTCGTGTCTTTGTCAGAGAGAAATAAAGCCTTACCTTAGGTTCAGCCTAATGCCCTCCCCTCCCCCTCCTCGTCGACATCGCCAGCTTCGCTTAGCGACGTGAAGTGGAGCCCTCGAGTCGTGCCTTTAGAACTTGGCCTCCATCCCTCAGCCAGTTCGGCGAGAAGAAGACGACCCAGTCGCTCGGACCAACTCAGCACCGCGGAGAGAAAACATTGAGCGGACAGTTCGAGTTCAACCTTCAGTACCATGGACAGAAACCCGTCAGCACTGCCTCCTGCTGCCCAGAGAGAGGACTACAGTGAAATTACAGAGAACCCATTTTACTAAGACACTTCGGTTTGTTTCTTTCAGTGGTGTTACCAGGATGCCAGGTGTGGGTGGGCTAATATTAGTCTTACCTGGTGGGGCAAAACAAAAACAAAAAAACAAATAACCTACAATGCTCAAGTAAGTCGAAACCCAGCGTAGAGCTACTGCACCTTAAAACATGTTTTGTTTTCTCCTTGAGATAACTGTTGTTGTAATTTGGTGTAAACAAATAAAAGTTTATTGGATTTTATTTGACTTAGAACACATCCATAACTGAACAGTATGAACATGCAGGTGACAATGTTTTTTTAGGTAACCTATTGTGGTTCCTCGGTTTTATTAATATTATTATAGTTATTCATGTGTTCCGCAGCCCCTTTGAGCTCAATTTGACCCCCTTAGAATGCTTCAAAATGCACCATAATCGGCACGCAGATCAAGACAGGTGCAATCATTGATACTGTGTGCAAGGGTCCCCAAACTTTTGCTGTGAGGGCCACATAACTTTTCCCTTCTCGGATGAGGGGCTGGGGTCAGTTTGTAACAGAAAAAGTATGACGATTGCAGGAGGGCCTAAATGTAAAAATGTATTGTTTTTCAGGAAGCCACAATCAAATAACCCTTTCTGGATTATTCACGGAACAAAAGTAAATACAATAAAAATAACTATATAACATAACATAACATAACATAATAATATAATTGATTAATAATAACCAAATAACCATCTCTGGGTTCTTCACAGAAAAAAAGCCAGGAAATAAATAACACTATTCGGGAAAGAAAAAAAAAAAAGCTCTCTAGTATTGTTCAGGGGGCCGGACCAAATGTGGAGGCGGGCCGTATCCAGCCCACGGGCCGTAGTTTGAGGACCACAGTGTAAACAAATTCCAAATACACTATGTAGCGCCCCTTAGCAGTCATTCTTTGTCCCACTTACGCTTTGAGCCCTACTTTGACCCCCTCAGAATGCTTCAAAACTCACCAAACTCAACAGCCAGGTGAACACTGGTGAAAACTTTGATAAAATGTAAAAAAAATAAAAATACTGTAAAAATATGCGTAAATGTGTGTAGCGCCCCCTAGGAGGAGATAACAACGCAAAGGTTAAAACTTAGAACACATCAGTACTATATGAACGGGATACCATACGCGGTGCCCAGACTGCCATTAGTACTACATCCAGTTTTCTTTGGGTGGGCAGAGCGTGTCCGTGGGTGGGTACTGCCCCCCACCAGCCCCCCCTTTGGTAATGCCCGTGGTTTGTTTGGTTGAAAAATAATAATAAAAAATAAAATAAAATAAATAGGCCTACATAGTTTAAAGTGCCTTTTGGTCAGTTTGCTCATTCCTAGACAAAGCTCTAACCAAAAAGCAACAATAACATTAGGGAACACAATTTCTGTTGATTTATGTTTGACAACTGTTTTTAACTCATTTTTGAGTTTTAACTCTGATTTCAGTAGTTCTCCCCATTTTCTAAAATGTATTATAATGACAAAAACGACAAAAAAAAAAACTCATTACATTGGTAACAGTGGTCTGTGGTATTACAAGTTTTAGTATGAATATTATGTTTTTAACATTAAAACAACATTAAAAATACTACTACTAATAATAATAATTGAAATCAGCAATGGAGATAAGCACAAGAGGAATAGAAAGCAAATAGATTGAAGTATATAGACAGTTATGGATATGCAGTGCTAAACAAAAGTATTTTAGCCCTGATTTAAAGGAGCTAACCGTTTGAGCATACTTCAGACCTTCAAGTAACTTGTTCCAGAGGTGAGGAGCATAATAACTACCTAAATGCTGCCTCACCCTGCTTGGTTCTTGTTCTTGGAATATACAGGAGACCAGTTCCAGACGACCTTAGGGGTCTACATGTTTCATAGGAGTCTAACAAATTGAGCATTTATTTTGGTCCAAGGCCATTAAGAGTTTTGTAGACAAGCAGTAGTATTTTATAGTCTACCTTCTGACTCATTGGAAGCCAGTGTAATGATTTCAAAACCGGTGTAATGTGGTCCAGTTTCCTTGTATTTTTGAGGACTCTGGCTGCAGCATTCTGTACTAGCTGCAGCTTCCTGACTGATTTTTTATCAAGACCTGTAAATATACCGTTGCAATAGTTAAGATTAAGCCTTTAGACAAGTATTTTTGGTAATTAAACTTTTTAAAATCAATTATCATTGTATATATTTTATTCTTGTTATTGTATTCGTTATTATGATGTGTTTTCATGTTATCAATTTAACAAAAATATACTTTATTGGCGTGCTATAGCCATAATTTGAAGCCAAAATTAAGATTAACCCCTGAGAGTACAAGTGACTATTTTTAGTAGTTAAAAGAAACTCACTTACATATATGTACAGTGTTGGCCAAAAGTATTGGCACCCCTGCAATTCTGTCAGATAATGCTCAATTTCTTCCAGAAAATGATTGTAATTACAAATGCTTTGGTAGTAATATCTTCATTTATTTTGCTTGCAATGAAAAAACACAAACGAGAATGAAAAAAAAAATTAAATCATGATCATTTTACACAAAACTCCATAAATGGGCCAGACAAAAGTATTGGCACCCTTTGAAAAATCATGTGATGCTTCTCTAATTTGTTTAATTAACAGCACCTGGTACTTACCTGTGGCACATAACAGGTGGTGGCAATAACTAAACCACACATGCAGCCAGTTAAAATGGATTAAAGTTGACTCAAGCTCTGTCCTGTGTCCTTGTGCGTATCACATTGAGCATGGAGAAATGAAAGAAGACCAAATAACTGAGGACCTGAGAAACAAAATTGTGAGGAAGCATGGGCAATCTCAAAGCTACAAGTCCATCTCCAAAACCTGAATGTTCCTGTGTCTACCGTGCGCAGTGTCATCAATAAGTGTAAAGCCCATGGCACTGTGGCTAACCTCCCTAGATGTGGACCGAAAGGAAACATTGACAAGAGATTTCAAAGAAAGATTGTGCGGATGGCAGATAAAGAACCTCAACTAACATTGAAACAAGTTCAAGCTGTCCTGCAGTCCAAGGGTACAACAGTGTCAACCCGTACTATCCATTGGCGTCTGAATGAAAAGGGACTCTATGGTAGGATACCCAGGAAGACCCCACTTCTTACCCAGAGACATACAAAAACCAGGTTTGAGTTTGCCAAAACTTACCTGAGAAAGCGAAAAACGTTTTGGAAAAATGTTCTCTGGTCAGATGAGACAAAAGTAGAGCTTTTTGGGAAAAGACATCAACATAGAGTTTACAGGAAAAAACGAGGCCTTATGAAGTCTGAAGACTACCAACAAATTTTGCAGCATAATGTAGGGCCCAGCGTGAGAAAGCTGGGTCACCCTCACAGGTCATTGGTCTTCCAGCAGGACAATGACCCAAAACACACTTCAAAAACCACTAGAAAACAGTTTGAGAGAAAGCACTGGAGACTTCTAAAGTGGCCAGCAATGAGTCCAGACCTGAATCCCATAGAACACCTATGGAGGGATCTGAAATTGGCAGTTTGGAGAAGGCAGCCTTCAAATCTCAGACCTGGAGCAGTTGGATCAAAGAACAATGATCTAAAATTCCAGCAGAGTATTGTAAGAAACTCACTGATGGATACCAGAAGCGGTTGTTCGCAGTTATTTTGTCTAAAGGTTGTGATACAAAGTATTAGACTTAGGGTGCCAATACTTTTGTCCAGCCCATTTTTGGAGTTTTGTGTGAAATGATAATGATTAACCCCCCAATTCTCTTCTGTGTTTTTTCATTGCAAACAAAATAATTTAAGATATTCCTACCAAAGCAGTTGTAATTGCGATCATTTTCTGGGAGAAATTCAGCATTATCTGACAGAATTACAGGGGTGCCAATACTTTTGGCCAGCTGTGTACATATACCGTGTATACAACATATAATTATACATTATTAATAAAATGTTAACCAAAGGAAAATTATTTAAACTAAAAACTCATAATGATTTTTTAAAATCATTTCATAGCATTGAACTTACTTTTCTGCCATTGACAACAGTTGACATCCAGTTAAACTGGGAAGATTGGCTGTAAATAATCATCTTCCTTTGCCATTGGGAGGGTTGGCAGTGATCATTGGCTGCCAACCCTCCTTGTCATAATGGATTGGACGCCAGGTGCCGTCAATGGCAACCAATGTGTTCTAAACACCATCACATAGAAAATTAATAAAAGAAGACATTCGTGCCAAGCAATACTGTAAACAGTTTGGATGAGAGGGGAAAAAAGCAGATGGTCAGTAATGTCCATATATTTATTAGTAGGAATACAAACAATATATTTTTTTAAAAACAAGTGAAGCTCAAGTTTTCTGTGAGACTTAAAATCAAAGTTTAACTTCAACATGAATACTGTAACATTTGAATATATACATCAGTCTGTTCTCTCAGACAAGTTTTTTTTTTTATATAAAAAATATATATATAAACAGGATTGAGAGCATGACTTGCTGGCAGTAATTGTGTTCTGCTTTGATGGTGTCACAGGATTAAACGGTAGAAGATCCAGGAAACAAACACCACCCAGTGGCTTGCCCAGTTAAGATCTGACCAACGCTGAATTGTGTGGATGGCAGCATAACCCTACAAAGAAAAAGCAAGCAATGTACATGCAATAAAAAGACACAATTTTTTCCATTTTAGTATTTTAGGTTAATTAGGATCCTATTTTTCTCCCTAATTTGCTGAGTGCCAGAATTAGAGCTGTATTGTTGGTGGCAAATAATTTTGGTCATTCTAATCTATCTAAAACTGGAGGTTTATTCTGATTTCATGTCAGTCACTGAGGAAAATGTATGTTTATTTTAATATAACACTGAGGAACATATTTTTCTGAAAGCTGTTTTTAAGTCATTTTAGAGTGCAGAATCCCAAATTGTTATGTTTTTCTTTTTTTCCCCCCTTCACATTGTTTTTTAACTATAGGATCCCGTTTCCCATAATTTATATATATATATATATATATATATATATATATATATATATATATATATATACACACACATATATATTAGGGCTGATAAGATAGGACAAGACGGATGTATTCATTCAACATACTGTACATAAGTACTGTATTTGTTTATTATAACAATAAATCCACAAGATGGCATTAACATTATATTCTTTCTGTGAAAGAGATCCACGGATAGAAAGACTTGTAATTCTTAAAAGATAAATGTGAGTACAAGTTACAGTAATTTTGATAGTTTGTATCTTGTGACTAAATATTGCCATCTAGTGTATTTGTTGAGCTAAACAAAATGTTTGAATAGAGTGACCAAAGTCTGAGTATTATTTTGCACAGCTATTTTGATTGGGAATGCCAGTTCTCTTTGCATTGAGCGATTTTCTTTTTGTGAACAATATTTTTTTTGAGATAGGAATATTATTTTTGTTGTGCTTTCACTAAATGATACTGTAACGACTTAACTGTTCCGCCCAAATGCATGATGGGAAGTTGGGCAACCAAGACTGTCAGTGGTGGCTGCAAATGGTGTATCATCTCTGTGTTGTGTTCAATACAGGGTGTTAAGAAAAAGATTATCTCCTGTCATTCTTCCCCATGTCGCTCACCACAATATTTATAATTCTTGTGGAAGAGATGCCAAAGCTTATGCCAATAAATAGCGCGGCCCCAATGAATGCCTGTCTCCACTCCACTCGCTTGTCTCTGCCTCTTAGCTCTCAACTTACATAAAACGGCACCATTATAGTCTGTTTGCGGCAATGCATTAGTGGGTCGTTCCGCGCATGCGTTAAATATTTTAACGTAATTTTAAAAATTAATTACCGCCCGTTAACGCGATAAATTTGACAGCCCTAATTTTTTTTTAATAGTTCCCCAGTGTAATTAGTGTGAACATCTAGTTTTATCTGTTCAGTATTTCCTAGGTAACATCAACGTAAATAGTTATGTCCATTGTTTCATATTTTGTACTATGAAAAAAAGTTCATGTTGCTATATCCATCGTCAGAGCTTGGAGTTGGAATATATTGTCTCTCTCGGTCATTCTTACCTCCTCAACTTCCTCTTCCAGACCTGGATCAAACATGGAGCCCAAATAGGTGAGGTGAAAGACGGCCAAGAAACTAAAAACAATGTTCAGTAGTTTCACCCAGTACTCCTGCAAAAAAAAGAGCACTAAATCTCACAAAACAATTATGTAGATACAGAAGACAAATAACCAACTGGACTAAAATGTATATGTGTAAATGTCATGTTGCATCAAATACTTTGTACTTGACAGAGAGAACTTCGTTCAGTTCATATACTTTATTTGGAAACAAATGAGGATTCTTGGAAGGTTAAAAGTTTAAATTATCGTTTCTATAAAATACGATGTAGTTTTCTACAATTCAGGAAAAGGCGCTGTACCTTCTTGTGCTGATGGCCACAGTAAGAGGGGCAAGGTCTGGACAGGACACAAGCACTGAAGATAGCAGCGAGCCTCTTTCTCAGGACTGAGATAAAAATGTGGTACACCAAAAAACAAAACAAAACAAAAAAAAAACACACAAAACAAAACCATTACAGCTCAGTCAACTAATGTTTAACATATGATTACTTGGCATTACAATGCCATAATGTGTAGCATAATATCATACCATGTTCCACATATGTGATGAAGCCTAAAGAGAGCAAGACAGCTCCTAGGTGGAAACTCAAACCCTGAGGACAGACAAACAGCATGTTTTACTTGAAACAATGAAAACAAAACATCCTATTTTTCAGACTATAAGCCACTACTTTTTTTCTCCCTTTCAACATGACAGCTTTAAAAACAAAGAGGCTTATGAATGGATTTTTATGAGCTAAAAATCTTCATGCTTTCTTCTTACCTAGAAGTATTTAGATGAACGAGCCATCTTGGTATTAAGCAATAACCACTGGTGCCACTAGAGAAGAAATATTTAACGCTAACCATGCGTGGTTACTCCTTACTTCAAAAGAATGGATCACCAGATTTTGCCACGAGATGGCTCTAGTGCTAGTGCTAAGCTGCCCAGCCACTCTGAGGATTTTACCAAAGAATAGAGCTCTGTTCAATGCTTGGCGCCACAACAGAAGCACAATTTATGGGTAACTATGGGAGGGGAGACATTTAAAAAGGACGGATAGCCATTTTTTAATTTTTAAAGAGGCTAATATGCTAGCACCGACACACAGCTAGCTGTTTTCATCGAGCACTCAGGATTTTATAAACGACAAAGTCTCCTTCTGATGCTTGTTGCCATTACAGAAGAACAAGCTAAGAGCGGATATTGTGCTACGACAAAACCGTTATGCTAGGGTTTAGCCGTTAGTCCCAAGTTACTATGGAGTGACTTCCGGTCTGCCCGATCCTAGCTACTGGTAGTAGTTTTGACGCAGGAGGGTCGCGTCTCGCGTCAAATAATAAACTCTGCCGTTCTTTTCGCGTGCGTCATGTTGAGCCGCTTCTGGGACGCGTCTAACACGCGGCCGCACTCCGACTGGTGTGCATTGGCTGATTGACTTTAACGCCCGCGTTTCATTGCGTTCTCGCGGCGGCCACGTTGTCACGCCGTTGACGTTTCTGGGCTATACTGTCCTACCGTGTTGGTCCTCATCATACTAGAGAAGATGGAGTAAATATAATCGACACAAAGAAACTGTAACTCTATCGACTCACAGCCTCGAAAAGTAAGGGTTACATTACGTCAGAAACCCGTTCCGTACGCCTCCGTTCCGAACCGAGCACCACATACCGAAACGGGTCAATACAAATACATGTACCGTTACACCCTTAATTATTATTATTAATTATTATTATTATTATGTAATCACGATATCTTACAATTATTTCAATTCTATACTCACATGTAGTAAAGCACTCGCTGTGTATGTGACCAAGATGGCTGGAAAAGTCCCAAGCTTCATGGCATTTTTGAAGACATCTGAACACAAAACACAAATGATGCTACTTGTGGACTAAACCAGCACATCAAATAACCTATAATGCTCCTCAATAAAGGTTTATTATCGTATTGAACAGTCATATGTTTAAGTATTGACAACTTGAGTGACACACCTGTCTTAGAGTAGCAGACTTACAAGTTTTGAGCCACTGCGACATGGGAATATTCCAGGATGTCACTACCATAACCATGGAGCGAGGGATTTCCACATTCAGAGGTTTGACCACTTTCATTTCCCTGCATAAGTAGTACACAGTAATCATTTTTTAAAATGTCTTTCTGAAACGGTTTGCATATTAATAGCATCCACTGATCTTCGCCTGACTACTCACCACCTAATGTTGTCTTTTTCCTCAGTGTGGCCAGCTCCAGCCAGCATGCTGGTGCTTTCACTTAGGTGGCCAACAAAGTAGTTACTGAAGTGGAATGACAGTGCGTTCTCATAGGCACGAAGCCATCTAAATAAAAGACAGCAACACAAAAGCACTCATTTACAAACAAACTCATAAGTCAGGAGAAAGCTTAATTACTCACTGACTGTGATAGACGTTGAATATTAAGGATAATAAGGTACTGTGTTAGAAAAGCTTACATATTGAATCTTTGAATATGAAAAGTAGGGCTGTCAAAATTATCGCGTTAACGGGCGGTAATTAATTTTTTTAATTAATCACGTTAAAATATTTGACGCAATTAACGCTCATGCCCCGCTCAAACAGATTAAAATGACAGCACAGTGCAATGCCAACTTGTTACTTGTGTTTTTTGGAGTTTTGTTGCCCACTGCTGGCGCTTGGGTGCGACTGATTTTATGTCGCATGAGTATTGTGTAATTATTGACATCAACAATGGCGGGCTACTAGTTTATAAAAATTTTACAAATTTTATTAAAACAAAAACATTAAGAGAGGTTTTAATATAAAATTTCTATAACTTGTACTAACATTTCTTTTAAGAACTACAAGTCTTTCTATCTATGGATCGCTTTAACAGAATGTTAATAATGTCAATGCCATCTTGTTGATTTATTGTTTAATAAACAAATACAGTACTTATGTACCGTATGTTGAATGTATATATCCATCTTGTGTCTTATCTTTCCATTCCAACAATGATTTACAGAAAAATATGGCATATTTTATAGCTGGTTTGAATTGCGATTCATTAAGATTCATTACGATTAATTAATTTTTAAGCTGTAATTAACTCGATTAAAATTTTTAATCGTTTGACAGCCCTAATGAAAAGATAATTCAAGATACTGTCTTTATATCCGTGTGACACAAAAGTAACCAATATCTTGGAATGTCCCTTTTTCTGCTCTGGGTAGACACATAAAATATATCAGCAAAAAAGTGTTCTTACTTGTGTGTAAAGGTATTTCCATGGATTGGAATGAAAAAAAGGAAGAGGTATGGTGCAATGCAAGACGACACCAGCAGACAAATCTGACTCTTTATGAGGCTGAGGGAGGAATGGCGCAGCCATAACCAGCTCTGGAAGGGGAGGGAGCAAAAAAAAAAAAAAATCACACCTTGAAAGCACAGCAAAAAAATTAGACAAGAAAAACCCTTAAAAGCTTCTCACCAGCTGTCTGCCAACAATTGCAGTCTTATATGTTGCATAGCTTATCCAAGGTCCAAAGACTACATTGCCAACAAAGAGAACATAGCCCAGGAACTCGATTGGAGTGGGCAAAGTGCTGACTACTCCTCTGTCCAGGTCAAATGCCAGAGAAATGGCTTTCATGGCCACCACCATCTGACTGCCTTTCCAACAGATATAAGAAAATCACTTTTATTAGGATGGAAGACATTGCACATTTCTCTGGTTCATTCCTTTTTGTTTGTAGAAAACACAATTGGAGCTAAAGCTAATATCCAACAAACTAGTGAATTGAACTTGAATATTACCAGAAAGAGGACTTTAAACCTGTATTAAGAACTAGTGTTGTGTTGATCAGTTAATATGTATCGGTATTAGGACTAGATGTCACTATTTTTGGAGTATTGGACGCAAGGGCGTAGGTTTGGTCTCAACATTGGTAGGGACGATATAACAGCATAACCTGCATGTACACTTTTTGCTGGAGACGGGACATCAATAAGACCAAACAGATAATTGAACGGGAGTCAGGGCTATATTTCTCACGAATATGAGCCTAATTCATTGATAGGCTAAATGATCAATGCAAAATAAATCTTTATTGGCTTATACTTTCATGTGTATTTCTTCAGGTGTTACAATGTTTGATTCAAACCTTTGTTTTCAAATACTTCTAAAGAAATATTTTGAAGTGCAAGACCCTTAATTTAAAAAAATGGAAAGCTATCCAAGAATGCGTCCCCCACAAGTGGACCCATTCTTGGATACCTTCCCAATTGAAAAAGAAAAAAAAATTATAAAGGGACTCTAAAGTCACCGCGTTGCATTACTGTAATGCACATCATGCAAAAATTATCCCAATGAGGTACGGCTAGCCTGACTTCGTTGTTCCTTGTGGAGGCTGGCCTGACCGCAGTACTTTGCAGGTTAGCAAGTTCATACAGTTTAATGTTATGTTAACTCAGATACAGGTCGGACTGTCAGTACCAAAATTAGTGGTGTTTCTGCCACCTCCGCAACATAAACATCTTTTTACATTACTTACAGTGGCTGCTGCTGGCCAAAAAACTTCTAATATCCCTCCTCTTCGTAGGGGGTGGAGGAGGAGGAATGTTGTCGACATGAATCGATCAGGGCTGCCCGAGTGTGCATGGGTGGCCAAGTCATCAGCCAATCAAACGTCAAAGCGTTTGAGGGTGGGGGAAAATGGACCGGCACATTCAGCAAATGTAAAAGGGATAAATGTAACATAATGAAAATATTTCACTTAATAATGGTAGGGTCTATTCTATCCTAACTACATAAGAGAAGACAATCTAAATTACCTATTTACAGTGCCCTCCATAATTATTGGCACCCCTGGTTAAGATGTGTTTTTTAGCTTCTAATAATTTTTTTTTATTCAAATAATATGGGACCTTAATGGAAAAAAGAGAAAAATCCAACCTTCAATGCAAGTGCATTTATTCAGTGGGGGAAAAAATCCCACATAAGGAAATAATTATTTGACATCAAATAATGTGTGTCACAATTATTAGCACCCCTGTTGTTAATACTTTGTACAACCCCCTTTTGCCAACAAAACAAGGTCTGGGGACTGAGATGGCCGTGGGAGGAGCTTGATTTTGTGTCTGGTGAACCATTTCTGTGTAGATTTGGCCATATGTTTAGGGTCATTGTCTTGCTGAAAGACACAGTGACGACCCATCTTCAGCTTTCGGGCAGAGGGCAACAGATTTTGATTTAAAATGTCCTGGTATTTCACAGCATTCATGATGCCATGCACCCTAACAAGGTTCCCAGGGCCTTCGGAAGCGAAACAGCCCCACAGCATCACTGACCCACCCCCATACTTCACAGTGGGTATGAGGTGCTTTTCAGCATGCACATCTCTCGTGGCACGCCAGACCCACTTAGAGTGTTTGTTGCCAAAAAGCTCAATCTTGGTCTCAGATGACCAAAGCACACGGTCCCAGGCTTCAAGTGGGACCGTGTGTTTTGGTCATGCGCATGCTGAAAAGAACCTCATACCCACTGTGAAGTACGAACCAAACGAATAGGCAAACACGTCCGCTACATTGAACTACTTTACTTTACAATGATAGTAAAACCGCATCGCGTAACATTTGTAAGCAGAGCATTTCTCACAGTAAGGCTTCCTTTAATGCCAATAATATGATTCCTCATTTGAAGTTGTACAATATCTAATCTATTGACCATTATTGTTATTATATTTTTTAACTAAGTTGTATTATTATTTTTATTTATTTCTACTTGGGACTTTAAATATGTATTATTTAATGTAGTTGTTATAACCTGGCGGGCAGAGCAAGTTTGATGCCATAATGGTCATTTTGTAACCCAAAATAAAAATGATATACCTAATACTAGCTGCATTATTTTTCGCACATTTTCTTTAGGTTAACAAATTTAGGTATTGGCAAGAAAAACATGAAAAAAATCAGATCAAAAGTCAAAAAATATATCAGGACTGTTTAAAAAAGGAAAATATATTGGTATCTCGAGACATGCGACAGCCTCCATAACGTTGGAACATTTTTGTCAAGTTGCCATCGTGCAATTAGATAAAAGCCTTAAACATGACCATAAACAGTTGTGTTGTCCAAATTTATGCTTTTGAAAGTTTTTGGCTGCTTAGAAATATTTGAATTTGTAAACAAACTTATGGTTATATTTAGAATTGCTTTAAGTTGGATTTGTAAGTCAAAACAAAATCTATGCACTTAAACTTAACGCATTTGTTAGCAAAGAAAAACTTGGGACACATATTTGATTTAGCAAAACCTATTTTGCAGCCAAAATAATTAGGCCATTTTGTCTGGCAAGATGGCGAGTGTAAAATACTTACCTCTAATCTTATGCCACGTCACTGTGTCAATTAGGTGCAACTCTCTGAAAAAAAAAAAAAAGAAATACAGTCTCACGGTATTTTAAATGTACATCATAACAAGATCAAACAAATCTACAGAACCAAATGACAGTATTAACAGTCATTTCAGCTTTAGGGACTCTGGGAAGATGACAATGTCAATGCATTGCCAGATATTTTGCAGATTAATAAGCATAAAAATATTACAAGCAGCCCTTCCTTTTGGTACCAATCCCTTTAAATACACTTAACACTTAACTTAAATTGTTTTCTTACCCAATAAGAAGATAAACGAGAATTGCAGAGGAGAGGAAGAGGCCTTTTCTGATGGATTTTCGGCCAAGAAGAAGAACAAGGTAGCAAAGCAGACTGAGCAGGATCACCCACAGCATGTGCAGGTCAAAGAAGAGGAAAAGGCTGTACATCCCCGCCAACATTGACACAACATGATTCATAGATGACACACCCCCTGAGAAACACAAATAAAAGCACTTGTTTGTTGTTTATAAGACCAAACTCAAAGGAAATTCCAATTGTTATCACTGAAAAATAGTTTATATTAATTATTTGGAAGAATTTTGTGACGCTCACCCAACTTGAACAGCAGCCTGCTAAGAAGACAAATGAGAAGAAGCCTCCAGACTTGCTCAAAGCCCTGGAGGAGGGTGCTGACTCCACATGTCTCAGCCAACTCCATTAACACCAAGACCCAGTTGGACAAATCCATGGTATGACTGCGGAAAACATATATTGTGATCTTCGACTCTTATTATTTGATTAATTCAAAGGTGTCAAACTTGGGGCACCAGGGTCCCGATCTTTAGCATTAGTGCAGTGCAGCACATGTCACATTGTCCCTATTATTGGTCTCATGTGCCTGCAGTTGTCTTAAACATGGCATAACAAGTATTATTATTATTGCTAGATATCGTTATTTCTAGGCTATTCTTTTAAGTGACATCTATATACCTACTTTGTTTAAAAAAAAAAAAAAAAACTCGCTTTGAAATAATTTCGCATGCACAAAAAAAAAAACCATGTTGATTTGCAAAAACAAAACAAAAACCAGAGCTTCCAGTTCACAAAAACTAATACAGTGAGCTACTTACTGTACAACCTGCACAAATGGCAATATAAGAGGCAACACAATCAGTGGCGATCACATAGCGGTATAACTTTGACTGAGTACGTGCAGTAGCCTAACAAAATTGAGTTGATTACCTGGACTTGTTCGCACATGCACGGTTTACCTTTCGTCAAACTATTTGCAAGGGAGACTCGAGATCGGCAGAGTAAAAATAACCATTTCAGTGGTATCTTGACACAATACGACTAACTCAGTCGAGAAGCGGACCAATACCGCACGCCAACTGCAGCATTTGTAGCTAGCGCCAACATGTAATTGCTCTGAGATGTGAAGATTGAACTACAGAGCTAGTGTTGTATCGGTCGCGAACGATTCGTTCTTTTTGAACGAATTGTTTGGGTGAACGAGACCGAACTAATCACCATCTGCACTGATTCGTTCTATGAAGTTGGTGGCGCTTGTTCGCTGCGTGGGAGGGCGTTGAGCAAGCGGCAGCGTCTTCTGACATCGCACACGACCAATCAGACGCCAGCCTCATCGCGGGCAGGGGAGGGAGCGGAAACAGAATCATGGCGTATGGCA
Source organism: Corythoichthys intestinalis (assembly GCF_030265065.1). Lineage (NCBI taxonomy): Eukaryota > Metazoa > Chordata > Actinopteri > Syngnathiformes > Syngnathidae > Corythoichthys > Corythoichthys intestinalis. The sequence goes on along the minus strand of NC_080396.1, from coordinate 20,661,637 downwards.
CTCATTTCCACGCGTGGCCAATAAGCAGCCAGCGTGCAGGCAGGGGGGAAAGACTGAGTTTTGTCACTTCCCGTTCAGTGATTCGGTCCTCCGGTTCCTGACCTAGCTTGCTGCTAACTTGACTTTCCAGTAATGACTATGCGGTGAACGAGTCATAAAATGAAAGGAAACGACTTTGTCACATATTTGTTAACGTGGAGCCTATCAAATGCTGCTCAAAAAGACAAAAACACCACACAAACCTAGCGAGCATGGTTTAGTGTTCTACTTTTCTCAACAGACTCGGGACTGTGCCTATGACGATATACTATCAAATTTACAGTAATTTAAAACACGCGTAGCTACGAGGCAAGCAAAACCTGAGCTGCGGTCGCGTGACGGCAGTGAAGCGGGCAGAGAACTGTCACTATATGGAGGCTTCATGGCAGCGATATGTACCTCATATGTGCACAGAAAAAAAATAATATTTAGTATGATCACCATAATACTGATTTGCAATGAAACTGTATATACATGTCAATTTTTTCCGAGTGGTTTTTTTTTTTTTTTTTTTCGTGTCAGAGGGTGTCGGTTGGTTTGACAAATTATGTCAATCCGTCCATCATGTGCTACTCAAGCGCCCCAAAAACAAAGCGCGCGGACACGGGAGATGTCGCAATATGTCTACATTTTTCTTAACAGACTAATGAGAGTAGAAAGGCGAAATCATAAAGCAAACAATTATTTCTCGTCAGCATTTGACGATCTGAGATGCGGGGACGACAGGGGAGCTGACCGGATTATTTTATTTATTAATACCAGTGCAAAAATTCAAAACGATCATCTTAATAATAAAAAACAAAAATACAACAGAGCGAGAGGTTAATATGATGTGTTGGCCGTTCCATAATTAGAAATTAAACTTTCGATTTATTTTTGTTTTCGTGACAGCAGGCATGCCGCGTTGGCTGTTAGCAGCAGCATTGTATATGTGAGCAAGATCATGCTAAAGAAAGTCCGTGCGCCCCCGACCCCAACCCCCCGCTCCCCCCACAAAAGGAAAATGTTTAACCGTGTCCTCAATCGAAATGCAAGCACGAGCCATGACTTTGATCCCATTAAACTAGGACAGACGACGCGGAAGTTCTCCCTCGCTTTTGCAGCAGCGGGAGGGAGACGAGGCTGTCTCTGAGAGCAGAATGATATCGCCTGTCATTCATTTCTGAAACTACGACGAGTGGTCAATGTGAAAGAGAGGGAGGGACCAAGCAATGTCACTTCCCGTTCAGTTATACTGCGAAGCGGTCTTTGGGGATTCGTTCGGCAACGTCACTTCCCGTTCACTAACCGAACGATTCATTTGGGTGGGGAGGGAGATGAGGGGGGCGAACGATTCGTTGAACGATTCGTTTGAACGAATCGTTTTACTGAACGAACCGGAATGGATTCGTTTACTCAAGTGAACGACAGATCCCGTCACTATACAGAGCTGAGCAAAGATATCACGTAAAAGGCTAGATGTCTAAAGTCAGAGTCTGTGGCCTAAGTAACTGACGGACATATTACGTCGGATGATCTCTACTAGGGCTGAACACAAGGGCGTAGGTTTGCATAGGGACGGTAGGGACCACCAACTTTTAAGGATGCTCAAATTGTCCCCTCTATAATCAAATGCACATACACACCGACGTGTGGCGAGTAATGGTGTACGGTAGGGCTGGGCAATCTGGCCGAATAAAGAGATCACGATTCTTTTTACGATTTATATTTTAACTGTGTTTTCTCGTTTTTTTTTTGTTTGTTTGTTTTTTGTTATTGATAGGTTTTATATAGGGCTGTCAAAATGATCGCGTTAACGGGCAGTAATTAATTTTTTAAAATTAATCACGTTAAAATATTTGACGCATTTAACGCACATGCCCCGCTCAAACAGATTAAAATGACAGCACAGAGTCCACTTGTTACTTGTGTTTTTTGGTGTTTTGTCGCCCTCTGCTGGCACTTGGGTGCGACCGATTTTATGGGTTTCAGCAGCATGAACAATGGCGAGCTATTAGTTTATTTTTTTGAAAATTTTACAAATTTTATTCAAATGAAAACATTAAGAGGGGTTTTAAATAGGGCTGTCAAACAATTACAATTTTTAATCGAGTTAATTACAGCTGAAAAATTAACCACCTTTTAAGCAACCATATTTGCATTATATAACGAGTTCAGTTATATAGGTAATTTTGTCTACCCATAAATTGTAAGGATAGAATTGAAGTTACATTATGTTCAGATTTAAATTTACCCCTTTTCACTTGCTGAATGTCCTGGTCCATTTTCCCCCGCGTCAAACGCACTTTTGATTGCCTGATGTCTAGAACCCCCACATTCACACAATCCCGACAATTTTCGCCCAGCAGCAGCCACTTTAAGTAATGTAAAAAGACGTCAATGTTGTGACGGTAGGGAACACACCACTAATTTTGCAACTGAAAGTCTGACCTGCACAGTGGCTGAGTAGTTAGCACGTCTGCCTCGCAGTTCTGAGATCAAGGGTTCAATCCCGGGCTTCAGCCTTCCTGTGTGGAGTTTGCATGTTCACCTGTGCCTGCGTGGGTTTTCACCGGGAATTCCGGTTTCCTCCAACATCCCAAAAACATGCATGGTAGGCAGATTGAACACTCTAAATTGACCATAGGTATGAGTGTGTGCGTGAATGGTTATATGTCTCCTTGATTGGCTGGCAACCAGTTCAGGGTGTACCCTGCCTACTGCCCGTAGTTAGCTGGGATAGGCTACAGCACCTCCGCGACCCTCGTGAGGAAAAGCGGCATGGAAAATGAATGAATGAATGAGTCCGACCTAAGCATAACATTAGACTGTGTGAACTTGCTAACCTGTAAACTCGAGTAGAACGCTGCTTAGAGACGTGTCTTCGTGTAATTTTTCTACTGTTAACGTTAATCCAACTGTGCATTTATTCCCTGATTAAAATGTATGTATTTTCTATCTCTTATCATTAAAAAAATATTTTTATTTGCAGCCGATGCACATTTTTTAACCCCCCTCAAAAACAAAAACAAAAAAACACAACCACTGTAAATTTCCTTTATATGAAGCAAGCATTTTGAAAAATGACTTTTTCCCATGAAAATAATTTTATTGTAACTTTTTTTCATTTTTACGTAGGAACCAGGTATATTTGAGAAATGTACCCAATCTGTTTGGTCTTATTAATGTCCCATCCCCAGCAAAAAGTGTACATGCAAGTGTTATACTGTTATAGCGTCCCTACCAATGCTGAGACCAAACCAACGCTCTTGGCTGAACATAAGGTAAGTTATTTTCTTCCCTAATATACTTCAACACGCTTTATTATTGACAGGTTTGCAAGCAGTTCGGTATATAACAAATGTGGCTAAAATTATAACTGGATGTTGGAAAAGGCATTATTATTTTTACGTATGTCTTCAATTTTACGTATGTCTTCAATTTACGGTGTCTCTGACTTTTGTGAAAAACCAAGCCTTTTGAAAATGGGTTTAAAACAGAGCAATTATTTCAAAGTACACGCTCCATTGACATTCATGTTATTTTTATAGAATGGCCCGAAGCAAAATGGCCGACAAATGACGACGCTTGTTTCCGTTGGCTCACAGAAATCACCGTCCATCTAGTTTTAGATACACCATACCTACGGGGCAAATTTACTGAAAGGAAGCTTGAAGAAGAAGAAGAAGATATTATTGAGCGACGAAGAAGAAGAATGGGCGGTAGAAGGAGGAGGGGAAGGAAACATATTGACCAATAAGAAAGTTCGCTGGAAAACTGTCAACCAATTAGCGTGTCCGAAAGTGGCATCTACTCTCACGGCCATCTGAGTTGCATAGTTTTGGCGGCTGCCTTAAAAATATGGCGGAAATTTCGAAAGGTAAATGGGGAAAAAGAATTTCAGTCGATGGTGATTTTGTATGTTTCCTTTAAAAACGTTTTTTGCTTCCTCAATTTTATGCACTTGCAAATTAAGTTTCTATAACGACGAAGCGCCACACGATGTGATCAGAAGTAACAATTAGTCGTGAAAGATAAGTACTGTATCATTAATATCAGAGTACATGGAATTAAAACAAAATCTATACATTATAATTTTACGACAGTTAAATGTAGCGACGTCTAAATATTCGTTGTTATTGTCATGTGCTTAGGTTGCCCTCGCTGTGCAGGAAAAGCAAACTCGCACCGTGCTGTCTAGTTAAGCGTCTTAAAGCTCCAACACGCGTGTGCGTTTTCATCATTGTTTTAATTTATACCCTGAGTTCACAGGATAGTGAGCAGATACTCTTTTAAATGTGTCTCATGAGATAATATGCTTTGTTTTCCAAAAGTGTTAGACCGTTATAGTTTACAACTGTTGCCATGGACGAAAAGCTATTTTTATGTGGAACGCATCATTTACTATGCTAAATATAAATGACCATTTGCTTTTATATGATCGTTGCAGCTTTTAATTGTGCATACGTTTTGATGTTAGTCATTTTCATTTCTAAACCTAAAAGTGATTAGTTTTTTGACAGCCGTTGCTCGGAACCCCACGTCAAAATAAAGCATTGTACCCATTTAATTCCCGCACATATCAGTCATTTACACAAACAACATTTTCAGAAGTATGTACTGTAATTTTCGGACTATAAGCCGCTACTTTTTTCCTTCATTTTGAATCCTGCGGTTTATAGTCCTGTGCGGCTTATTGTTGATTTATTTGGGTTAAAATTTAACACTTTATTTGACAGCAACGTCATAAGACCGTCATAATCATGACATGACACTATCATGGGCATTACTGAATGCTTATGACAGATGTTTTTAAGTGTCATCTGGCAAATTATGTCACTAACTCCATTTATGTCCAGCTCGGCTATCTTACATCAATTCAAAAGTGAGATAATTTGCCGGATAACACTAAATGACATCCGTTATAAACATTCTTTAATGCTCATGACAGTCTCATGTCGAAATTATGATTGTCTATTGAGAGTCTTATGGTGCCACTGTCAAATAAAGTGTAACCATTTAATGTAGCAATTGATGAAACAACTGGAACAGTAACTAAAGAAATAATTAGAACGGAACATGAATTTTGATTGTTATTTACATCTGTAGTGCTGCAATGCATGCTAAGAGGCATGTTGAATAACAACAGTTTTGACAGCAGGTGGTAGCAGAAGTTGACTGTCTCCTCCAAGGGAGCAGTGATGGCCAAATTAAGCTTCTTGAAGCAATGAAGCTTTGCAGCTAATTGGTTCAAAGCTTCATGGTTGTTCATTTGGTCATAGACAGCCTTATGATGCCGCTGTCAAATAAGTGTTACCGGTTAATATCTTTTGTAAATATCCCATAATACAGTGAGGATGGCTGCGGCTTATAGTCCAGTGCGGCTTATCTATGAACAAATGTGGTTTTCGTGTCAAATTTGGTGTGCGGCGGCTTATAGTCAGGTGCGCCTATAGTGCGAAAATTACTGTACGCAGCTGATGTAATAAGGTAATCAGTTTTAAAAAATCTAAAAGAAAAGTGTATTTTGACGGCAGAAGTTTTAGTCAATTTATTTTCCATAAATAAAAACACGCCGTTATGAAAATGGTGTCCTTTGTCAGATTGCAGTGTGCCCATCAAGATGTCATGGGGTGAGCTTGAAGCCTTGTGCCGTATAGAGGGGTTCCACTGTAAAGAGTTGGGGATAACCAAAGCAAACGTCAAGGATTATGAAGTGGAGTTCCTCTGTGACTACAAAAAGACTAAGGTAACATACCTTTTTAATCTCCATTTCCTGTAAATTGACTTATGAATAGAATTAAACACAAAAAGAGAGTTCTCTTTTGTTAAAGTGAATCAGGATTTTTTAAAAAAATTTAAAGCAACACTAGGTAACGTTTGATTATATGTCGACTGACAACTAGTTAATGCATTCACTCCCAGCCATTTTCACCGGAGCAAGGTCCTTCGCTCCCGTCCGTTTTACTGGATTTTGACTGATTTTGCATGGCCCACAGAAAATTCTGTTCTATTGCTATATAAACATTGAACCCGCCAAAAGAAAGATTAGACTCTCTTCTTTTCGCAGAAAAAAAGTAAGGTCATATCTTTTTCCATTCTTTAGAAATCAGCATTACAAAATAGCTTAGTTTGAGCAATTTTCCAATTTCTAATGAGAAAAACAGAGAAAATGAGCTTTTTGTAAACGCGTACATTTCAAACATAACTTTGACTTAAACACAGCTATTTTTTGCATTAGTTACATCCAAAACATCTGAATAATGTTTTCCTTTTACAAAATATAAAGAACAAGACAAATAGAGCGTTTGATAGCAAAGTAACAATTTATTTACATATGACTAACTGACAGATAACGCTGTTGTCGTAACGTTAGCCGGGTAAACTTTTCCCTCATCGTTGTCTGTCTCATAAAAATAGATTTTTTTGAGTCTCTGCGGGGTCTGCTCGGCGAGCCCGCTGCACTGGTGGTCCCAGTAGTTTTGCTCGGTCGTCCAGCGCCTGGCATCAAACTGCCAGCTCCCCGACCATGCTTCCCGGCCGTTCATTGCTGTTGAATCGGGTTGCGGGTCTTAGCAAATGCGCTACTGCCCTCCAGTGGCCAGTTTTATTGCTTTAAAATTGGTTTTGAGCTTTGTTCTTTGTTTCTTAGATAGAATGGAAGCTATAGATGATTCTAGTTGAAAAAAAAAAAACGAAAACGCAAAAGACGTATAAATACGTTTTTGGGACAATGAAGCATTTAAAAATAGAATGTATTTATACGTTTTTGGGAGCAAAGGAGTTAAATGACACCTCTTTTGTATCTTGAGGGGGTCTGTATCGCTTTCACCGGCACTAATGAACTTTGAGGGGGGTGGCAGGAACCCTGGCATACACAAAAAAAAAACTACAAATGTGCTGACTGCTTTACGGCATACGTCACTTCCCCGTTTCATTATAAAGACTGAAGTCAATGCAAACGCTTTTGCTTGAATTCTGCAAAGATGGCAGAGCAACAAAAGAGACAAAAAGATTTGTCCGAGGAGGAAAAAACGGGAGGCTACCAAGGATGAAAGGATACTCAGGAATAAACATTGGCCCGGCTTTCACTAGCTGGCGTGACACACATCCAGCTGCTCCCTGTTAAGACCAACATAAGCTAAATTTTTGTTTGAGCTAATGTTTTTTTAATGCATTCGTAAAATATATTTAGCCGTTTTTTGTTGGAATATTTGTCTGAACCCTTTGTTAATAGCATTTTTTTTTAAAAAATGTTCGCGCTTTATAGCAAGCTAATCTTGCAGACTTTTGCTATGTAAGTTAGCCAATTGTTCTTTTTTGTTCATAGATCCTCATGTTTTTTTATACCGTTTGAGGCTCAGCTCAGGTATTTTAATTTTTTATGTTCCTTAACAGATTACTCGAGTATTCGATCTAACTAGTTCATCGATTAATCGACTACTAAAATAATCGATAGCTGCAGCCCTAAATGACTTGAAATGTATGTTTTAGGAAGAAGAATTTTACCTGGTGAAATGGAGGGGCTTTCCAGAGTCTGTCAACAGCTGGGAGCCCAAGTGGCATCTGAAATGCCCCAAACTGATGAAGCAGTTTCACCTCGACCTGGATCATGAGCTGAGACGCCAAAAAAGACGTACAATCCCAAAAAAGCTGGATAAAGAAATCTCAACACTCCTCGTTCAGAAAGCCAAACTTCGTCAAAGACTGAAGACCTGGGAAGCCCAATTAAACCAAACCTGCAACCATCCCGGTCGCATCTTTGTCTTGAACGATGTCGACCTCGAAGGTCCGCCAAAGAACTTCAATTATATTAACAGCTACAAAGCAGGCCCTGGTATTGTTTTTGATGAAATGGCCGTGGGCTGCGAGTGCAAAAACTGTTTTGACGAGCCGGTCAACGGATGTTGCCCTGGTGCGTCCTTGCATCGGGTTGCTTACAATGAACATGGCCAGGTCCGGATCAGGCCGGGACAGCCCATCTACGAGTGCAACGCTCAGTGTCTCTGTAGCATGGATTGCCCTAATAGAGTGGTGCAAAAAGGCATTCAGTTCGACCTAGCTATCTTTAAGACGGAGAACGGCCGGGGATGGGGAGTACGTACGCTGCAGCATATAAGGAAGAATACGTTTGTCATGGAGTATGTGGGAGAGGTAAGAATATGCAGCTTTACTTTTGGTTTTTCATATTGTTTCAACTAGTGTAGTCAAAGGCTGTCACAATGATTACTAGGTTTGCACTGATGTATCGGTACCGATACCGCACTAAAATGATGTCATAAAAAATGTGCCGATGCTGCCAATAAGGTAAAAGATGCATTTTGTTCTTCTTTTGGCCAAGATGCACCCTCCCAGTAATTAGTTTGACTAGTAGACACCCAGTCCATTTGAAGTGAGGGGGGGTCAGATCCCCTACGTCAAATGGATTGGACGTTTAGCGCTGTCAATGGCAGTCAATGAGTTAAGCAGTTTCTGACCAATAATACCGATAATTTACTGGTCCTCAACATTCAGTCGTGCTGCCTTGTTCTTGCGCTCCCTCTATAATCAAATGCACATACACACTGACGTGTGGCAAATAATGGTCTACGGTAGGGCTGGGCAATCTGGCTGAATAAAGAGATCATGATTCTTTTGACGATTTTTTTAATCTGTGTTTTCACCTTTTTTTTTTTTTTTAATTGATAGGTTTTATACAATGGCATCTAATTTTTTGCTTTAACCCAGGGGTCCCCAATCCCGGTCCTCGAGAGGCCCTATCCAGCTTGTTTTCCATGTCTCCCTCCTTTAACACACCTGAATCAAATGATCAGCTCATCAGCAAGCTCTGCAGCAGCCTGATAACGATCCTGATTAGTTGATTCAGGTGTGTTTGAGGAGGGAGACATGGAAAACAAGCTGGATAGGGGCTCTCGAAGACTGGGATTGAGCACCCCTGCTTTAACCTGAAGCTTGCGGCGGTTCAATGAATGAAATATATTTATTTTAGGGCGCAATATGTGTAATTGTCTTTGTGTATTTAGTAGGGCTGTAAAAATTAACGCGTTAATGGGCGGTAATTCATTTTTGAAATTAATCACGTTAAAATATTTAACGCATGCGCGGAACGACCCACTCAAGCATTGCCGCGAACAGACTACAATGGCGCCAATTGAAGCGTATTGAGAGCTAAGGGCAGAGACAAGCAAGTGGAGTGGATGCAGGTGTTACCGGCACCCGCCAAGGGGGCCGCTGTTATTTTCAATGTGACCGCCATTGTCAGATTGAGCAGTGAGGAAGAAAGTGGTTGAGCGAGAGAGGGAGCGAGAGAGTAGAGAAAGTGCGCGGTTAGCGCAGGCTCAAGTGCTGCGTCCCCCACATGCTTTTGTTTTGTTAATAAAAGTACCCACAAAAAGCCATCCAATGCCTATCGGTTTTGATATGTACGCCGGCGTCTACCTCAGGAGGAAATCGAACGAACCGAGCCAACCGACGACAACGAGCCAACATGAATCGCCGATCCATAGCACCGCCAATTACTAAGAAGGGCGAATTGATAACGCAGGCATTTATTTGAGCCGCACTATTTAATGGAATAAGCTGTGGCATCTCATCCACAACTGTTATAACTATTGTGGCAAGCGACATGGGGAAGAACAATTGGAGATGCTCTTTTTCTTAACACCATGTGATGTACTCAACGCAGAGAAGATATACCATTTGCAGCAACCACTGTGACTCATGGTTGCTCAAATTCCCATCATGCATTTGGGCAGTTATGAACATTTAAGTCGCTACAGTATCATTTAGTGAAAGCACAACAAAAATAATATTCCTATCTCTCAAAAATAAAATAATGTTCACAAAAAGAAAAGCGCTCAATGCAAAGAGATCTGGAATTCCCAATTAAAAATAACAACAAATACACCAAATGGCGACATTTAGTCACAATATACAAACTATCAAAATTACTATAACTTGTATTCACATTTATCTTTTAAGAATTACAAGTCTTTCTATCCGTGGATCCTTTTCACAGAAAGAATGTTAATGCCGTCTTGTGGATTTATTCTTATAATAAACAAATACAGTACTTATGTACAGTATGTTGAATGTATATATCGGTCTTGTCTTATCTTTCCATTCCAACAATAATTTACAGAAAAATATGGCATATTTTAGAGATGGTTTGAATTGTGATTAATTACGATTAATTAATTTTTAAGCTGTGATTAACTCGATTAAAAATTTTAATCGTTTGACAGCCCTAGTATTTAGCTTTACAATTGAACTCACTTGGAAATTGGACGAGCATTTTGAAGTACTATTCAAAATCTGCCAATCTCAGACTGCATATGCATATGGTTGAATAAATATCTAAACAAACCGATCTTTGATCTCTAGCTTAAAATTGCCCAGCCTTACTATTAACTGTTACTGCGATGATGTATGTCTGGATTCATGAATTATGTTTATTATGAGATATTTATTTACAATGCTTAAACATAGTCTTACAAAAAGGTAGAGTCTTGAAATACAGTTTTAACAGACAAGCAAAAACTAATGGTAGTCCCAGTTTACAAGCGAGTTCCGTTTCTGCGTTGGCGATGTAACCCGGATTTCTGCGTAAGTCGGAATTAACCCTTTAAATACACCAAAACACACTCTTAAGTTAAAAAAAATATATCCCAAAACATGTGTTATAGGTCATTGTATTGTCCTCACCAAGACGTTGGTTAGTAGCTAGACAGTGAGCTAAGCTCCGAAATGACGATGTCTGACGTCCGTTTGGTTTGCCGACTTCATTCAGCTGCTCATGACATCAACACTTGCAGAATGAAACTAAAATAAAATAAAATTAAATCAGTCTCATCTTCAATAACAGCAATTCAAATTTGTGTGTACAAGTAGCTGCTGATACAGCAATAACAAACACTTAGCATGAATCCGTTAGCATCAGCACATAATCAAAAAGAGTCACATAAACTCGCTCCAAGTGTTCGAGCACAATCGAAAACGCACAACAAGCAGTACAAAAGGGGTTATATACAGTTGTTGCCTCTGGATGCTTCACAAGCAACAAATGTGCGTGCAGGCTGTCACATCTTCACTCGGCTGCTTCCTCGTGTGCATGCGCCGTCACTGCCATGTTTGGCTTGCGCAGGTAAATGGTAAATGGTGTTATACTTATTTACCTTTCAAGGTGTGTAAATGCTCTGGCGTGCGGAACTACAATTTGCTCTAAGCTTCCTGCGCCAAAATAACAGGATCACAAAATAAAAGTCAACACTTAAAACAAAAAACAAAAAAAACGACGAGACACAGGCATCGTGAAGTTGAAGTCGTGTAAGTCTGGTCGGTCGTAACCCGTGGACTACCTGTACAATCCAATTAAGTGCAGAAAGCTGAGACAGATTTGTTCACATATCCACCATAAGATGCCCCATTGCATTTTCAATTTTCAACTATATTACTAGACGTGGTATGAGAAGGCTGGTGCCCCGCCAGGCTTATTACATTGTAATATTACACAGTTCCAGCTAGGTCTTAAAAATGGTTAATATTGCTAATATTGATAAAATGTCTTAAAAAGGCATTGAACTTCATCTGTGAGTCTTAATTCCTTAATATTTGAATTGTGCTGCATTATCTGTAATTGCGTGAAAAATGTCAAAGCGGCAAAGAAAAACCTTTTCAATTCATCCCAATCCAATTATTTTTATTTGAAATTTGGAACCATTTAGCAGGAAGGAATGATCAAATCCACATGTATTGAAGAATATGAAGATGCCAATATGAAATTTTCCCTGAAATTCATCTTAAATTCTGTTTTAACTAGTCTTAAAAAGTCTTAAATTGAACTTGTCAAAACTCGTAGGCACTCTTGTCAGCCAGAAAAAGGCTGCTAAAAGTTAAGGAATGTTTCTTCAGTTTTTCACTTTATTTTCCCTTCAGATTATTACGACAGATGAAGCAGAGAAGCGAGGTCATATATATGACCGCGAAGGCTCTACGTATCTGTTTGACCTGGACTATGTGGAAGACGTATACACAGTGGATGCTGCTCAACAAGGAAACGTCTCTCACTTTGTCAACCACAGTGTAGGTGTAATTAATGGCTTTCTTTACTCGTGGCTGAATTCAAACTCGACTTTCATTATATATTTTTTCGTTTTGTAGTGTAACCCGAACCTACAAGTATACAATGTGTTTATTGACAACATTGACGAGAGGCTCCCCAGAATTGCATTATTTTCAACACGAGGCATTCGGGCAGGAGAGGAGCTCACATTTGACTACAAAATGCAAGGTAAAGTGCAATTTAATCGGGGTTTTCATTTCAGTCAATTTTACAGTGGGGCAAATAAGTATTTAATCAACCACCAACTGTGCAAGTTCTCCTACTTGAAGAGATTAGAGAGGCCTGTAATTGTTAACATGGGCAAAAACTTCAGCCATGAGAGACAGAATGTGGGGGGGAAAAACAGATAATCACATTGTTTGATTTTTAAAGAATTTATTTCCAAATTAGAGTGGAAAATAAGTATTTGAGCACCTACAAACAAGCAAGATTTCTGGCTGTCAAGGAGGTCTAACTTCTTCTAACAAGGTCTAACGAGGCCTCACTCATTACCTGTATTAATGGCACCTGTTTTAACTCATCATCGGTATAAAAGACACGTGTCCACAGCCTAGTCAGTCACGCTCTAAACTGCACTATGGCCAAGACCAAAGAGCTGTCGAAGGACACCAAAAACAAAATTGTAGACCTGCACCAGGCTGGGAAAGACTGAATCTGCAATAGGTAAAACGCTTGGTGTAAAGAAATCAACTGTGGCAGCAATTATTAGAAAATGGAAGTCATACAAGACCACTGATAATCTCCCTCGATCTGGGGCACCATGCAAGATCTCACCCCGTGGCGTCAAAATGATAACAAGAACGGTGAGCAAAAATCCCACAACCACACGGGGGGACCTAGTGAATGACCTACAGAGAGCTGGGACCACAGTAACAAAGGCTACTATCAGTTACAAAATGCGCTGCCAGGGACTCAAATCCTGCACTGCCAGTTGTGTCCCCCTGCTGAAGAAAGTACACGTCCAGGCCCGTCTACAGTTCTCATTTTGATAATCCAGAAGAGGACTGGGAGAATGTGTTATGGTTAGATGAAACCAAAATAGAACCTTTTGGTAGAAACACAGGTTCTCGTGTTTGGAGGAGAAAGAATACTGAATTGCATCCGAAGAACACCATACCCACTGTGAAGCTTGGGGGTGGAAACATCATGCTTTGGGGCTGTTCTTCTGCAAAGGGACCAGGACGACTGATCTGTGTAAAGGAAAGAATGAATGGGGCCATGTATTTGAGATTTTGAGTGAAAATCTCCTTCCATCAGCAAGGGCATTGAAGAAGAGACGTGGCTGGGTCTTTCAGCATGACAATGATCCCAAACACACAGCCAGGGCAACAAAGGAGTGGCTTTGTAAGAAGCATTTCAAGGTCCTGGAGAGGCCTAGCCAGTCTCCAGATCTCAACCCCATAGAAAATCTGTGGACGGATTTGAAAGTCCATGTTGCCCAACGACAGCCCCAAAACACCACTGCTCTAGAGGAGATCTGCATGGAGGAATGGGCCAAAATACCAGCAACAGTGTGTGAAAAGCTTGTGAAGATTTACAGAAAACATTTGGCCTCCGTTATTGCCAACAAAGGGTACATAACAAAGTATTGAGATGAACTTTTGGTATTGACCAAATACTTATTTTCCACCATGATTTGCAAATAAATTCTTTAAAAATCAAACAATGTGATTTTCTGTTTTTTTTTTTTCCACATTCTGTATCTCGTGGTTGAGTTTTACCCATGTTGACAATTACAGGCCTTTTGTAATGTTTTCAAGTGGGAGAACTTGCACAATTATTGGTTGACTAAATAGTTGTTTGCCCCACTGTTTTTAGCAAATTTTCTCCCGTTATCTGTAATAGATATCTAATCCATTTAAACTAGGAGACCCTACCTTCCTAGTTCAAATGGGTTAGATGTCTATTGCCATCAATGTCAGCGAATTAAATAAAACATTTGCAGGAATGATGGACATGTTGAAAGTCAGCAATTTATTCCATTTTCTTCCAGTTGATCCAGTTGACACAGAAAGTTCCAAAATGGACTCCAGTTTCACTCTAGCTGGCATCTCCACTTCTCCAAAGAAGAGGCTTCGAGTGGAGTGCCGGTGTGGGTCGGACTCATGCAGAAAGTACTTGTTCTGATACAGTATATTGTTGATGTAGCAAAAAAAAGGCTCTTTAAAAATATTTTCATTGTATATATTGGAATTTTACATGAAGTTCTTTTAACAAAGTCCTTGGTTTCCAAGCTCTTGGGAATGAGGTTGCATTTTAAAGGGGTTTTTAGTTTGCTGAAACATTCCATGCCAAATCATTTCTATCCAAAGTTCACATTATAAGCATCACAACTGTCTTCCTAATTTAAATCCATGGTTCTCTTCCTTGTTCAATGACTTCTGAATGGGCCGGTTCCACTGAACTTTCCTCTTAATCCCTTCCATGGCCAGTTTTGATGTTGTTTCAGTATTTTCTCAGTCCCTGTGGAGTCCAAGTATAGAGTTCATAGTAGATACTGTGACCAGGCTGGTGTAAAATACTTTATTTTTTAGGTAGCATTTTTACATTGCACAGCCCAAATTCCAATGAAGTTGGCATGTTTTGTTAAACATAAAAACAATGCTATGATTTTAAATTGACGTTCAACCTATATTTAACTGAATACACTATAAACGCTTTGTTGTTGTTTTTTTTTTTTTGCAAATAATCTCGATTTAGAATTTTTTTTTGACTGCAACACGTTTGAAAAGAGCTGTGACCGGGTAATGTTTACCACTGTGTTACATCACCCTTCTTTCAACAATATCAAATAAATAAAATCTAAAATCATGGTTCGTCTGACCAGAGAACTGTTTTCACATTTGCCATACTCCATTTTAGATAACTCCAGGCCCCATAAAACGCATTTGCCTCCAAGTCCCGAAGACCACGGCATACAATATGGTCCCATGCAGGGATTTCTCCAGATTCTTCAAAACTTTTGATCATATTATGGACCGTAGGTAATGAAATCCTTGCAGTTGTACGTTGAGGAAAATTATCTGTAAACCCTTTTTACTATTTTAATAATAATCATGCATTTTATTTCAAAGTGCATTTCTGAACACCCAAGGTCACTGTACAAGAAGAACAAATAAAAGCCTGCAAACGTGCAGATGAAAAGCAAATTCAAGTAATAGGAAATTGAAAATAGATAGCACGGAGCAGAACAGAGGTCAAGCCGGGAATGATAAATTGAACAGGTGGGTTTTAAGTGTGCATTTGAAGAGAATGACAAAAGTTCCGTATATCAGAAGGTAGAGACTTCCAAAGCTGGGGGGCAGAGTGGCTAGACTCAAATTCAGAACTGCTATAGCTAAGATTGTAATCAAATTCCCATTGAAATTTATTCAGATTTCAAATTTTCCTCAAATAAATTGGGTGTTTTGCACTTAATTTTCACATTGCAAAAGAAACTTCATGTCTACGTTCTTTTAGTTATTATTTATTTTACTTTTCACCTGTCCTGTTCAGCTGCTTTGACACGGAGAATAGACACCACTCACCAACGTCACACAATGACGTGTCGCTGTATTGTGCCGCCATATTGTCCGTCATTGTGTGTCCGTATTCTTAATGGTCTCAATTTATAGTGCAATTCATGGAAGCCCCGGTGCTTTCAGACGCTGTAAACTCATTGGATGTGTTGCATAAAAGGCGTTATGTGGAAAAGCTTCGGTCGATCCATTCGCCAGATCCATATTTGATGCCTAAATCGATATTTTTCGACCTGCTGTCTTCGTCGTCTCTCCCTGACATCTGCTACCCTGATATCTACAACTATCTTGTCCACAGAAACTCAGCCTATTCTCACGAAACTTTGAAAAACTTTAAGAGCAGCACTCAAAGGGTCACGCGGGGTAATGTTGCTTAACTTCCAATTTTCTAAAATGGCGACAATCAAAAGAAAAGTTCACTGCGATGGCCGACGCTTCAAGGATAGGTGGATATTGGACTATTTCTTCAATAAAATACGCAATAACTGTGTCTGCCTCATTTGCAAAGAGACAGTCGCTGTTTTCAAAATGTTCGATGTGACGCGATATTACCAAACAAGACACGCTGACACGTACAACAACATTACAGGGAAGATACGCAGCGAGAAATGAAAGCAACTTGAAGCTAGTTTAATTTCACAGCAGCAGTATTTCGCAAGAGCCCGAGTGTCGAAAGAGAATGCCACAAAGGCGAGATTGTTGAAATTGTGAATTAAAAAAAAATAATAATAAAACATATGACACACAGAAGGGCTTGCTAAAATTTGTTTAAATATATTGTTCTACGTAAATCAGCCAAGGTAGCCCCCCACATTTTTACCACACCAAATCTGGCCCCCTTTGCAAAAAGTTTGGACACCCCTGTTTAACTGATGATCCGTAGACGAGGCCAGCTTCTTTCACTTGTTACCAGCTAAATATTATTCAAAAAATAATGATGGTGGAAGAAAAAAGAATCTTGAATTTGAAACTGTATGTTGTCGCCGATTAGCCTCGCAATGATCTTAATTGTGGTTGTCAGCCCAAAACCCTCTAAATATATATTAAATGCATCTTACCAGATATAAAATGACTACTACATAATCTGTGGTGATCGTTTGGTGCCCAGTTTTCTCGTCGAATTGCAGCAGTCCATCTCGCTCTCCTCTCCAGGTCTCTCGGAATACGGTAGAACTTCAAGTCTCTCCGTCTATCTTCTTTGTTACTGCAACCAACCGCCACACACGCCTTCACCATTTTGATTATTAATGTTAACGAGCAGAAAAACATGCCATAATAGGAGGGATTTACGTAGCGGTAATGCGTAAACACGACAAGCTGACGGACAATATAACGCGGAGGCGTGGTTGTGACGTCATGTGAGTGGGGTCTATAGGAATCTGAGCGTCCTTATAGTCTGAACAGCTTTAAATTATCACATGGGAGTTTTATATACTCCCATTGTGGTTGTACATCATGTCTACATTCTCATATTGTGGTCGCATCCTTGCATTACATACTATTTTCAAGACGTAAAATGTGACACAAATGTTTTTAAAAAAAAATTTTTTTTTTGTTAACTGCGCAGTGCATGCTGCCTGTAGATCCTACCTCATACCAAGTGTCCGTCAACCTTCATCTGAGCAAACCAGTTTCTCCTCCCATCAGACAGGGGGAAGGAATTGAAAGAAATAGAATAAAGCCTATAAACTGAAGGCAACCCAGTCCAAAACCTTGTCTAAAGCGACACTTGTTCTTTAGTCAGAGTATGAAAGTAGGGCCCTGTGTGTCTTAACCTTCACCGAACCCCCGGGTTTCAATTAAACCCAGGTTAAGAACCACTGCTCTTAAACCATAGGTGACAAGATGGGCATGTGGGACTGAAAGATGGAGAGTAGAAGAGAGGCGGAGTGGTCAAGAAGTGTTAATAAGAAGGAGTTCAGATAGATAGGATGGGGCCATACCGTGAAGAGCTTAGTTAATTCGTTGTTTGACCGGTAGCCAGTGGAGTTGACGGAGGATGGGGGTGATCTGGTGTGTGGTTTGGGTTCTTGTGATGAGGTGGGCAGTGTTGGGGGTGAGAGAAGGGCGAAGACTGGAAATATTACGGAGGTGGAAGTAAGCAGCTCTCGTGATGTCGTTAATGTGGGAGCGGAAGGACAGCGTGCTGTCGAGGATGAAACGTAGACTCTTAACCCGGGTGGAGGGAGAGATGGATGCATCGTTAACGGAGATGGAGAAGTTGTTGTAGTTGTGAGCGGGGCAGGGGTGCCGACTAGTAGGACTTCTGATTTGGAGCTATTAAGTAGTAAAAAGTTTGAGGAGAGCCAGGAATTGATATCTTCTAGGAAGAGGGTGAGAGAGGAAGGCGGAATGGAGGAGGATGGTTGAGAGGAAATATAGCGCTGGGTGTCATCCGCATAGCAGTGAAAGTGGATGTTTGCGGAAAATGGAACAGAGGGAGAGAATGTAAATGATAAAGAGAAGCGGTTCCAGGACAGAGCCCTGAGGCACGCCAAATAGATAGGTGAACCAAGTGTGGACTGTGCGGGTGATGCCAATGGAGGAAAGTCGGTCAAGTAGAATATTGCTACAGATGGTGTCGAAAGCCTCTGTGAGGCCAAGGAGGACGAGGATTAAGGGCAAGCCAAAGTCAGAGGCTACAAGGAGGTCGTTGGTTATTTCTACAAGAGCTGTTTCAGTGCTGTGAAGGGAGTGGAAACCGGATTGAAACTGCTCATAGATGATGTTAGTGGTGAGATGATTGTGAAGTTGAGAGGCAACGGACTTTTCCAGGAGTTTGGAGATAAAGGGTAGATTGGAGATGGGGCAGAGGTTGTTAAAATTGGTAGGATCCAAGCCAGGTTTCTTGAGGATGGGTGTGACTTTAGCAGTTTATGAGGGAGGAGTGAATAATATTAGTGATGAGGGAAGCAACTAAAGAAAGGCAGGTTTTAACAAGAGATGTGGAGCAAGGTGACATGTTGTGGGTTTGGATTTAATAATGATGTCAAGGGTGGCTTGGATTGAAGGGAGAGTAAAACTTGAAAATGGGCTTGTGAGAAGAACATGGTGGATGATGAAGTCTGTCCGAGAAACTGCATCTCTGCTGTTTATTAGAAGTCAGTGGATGTATGCACCTGTGAGATGTTCCAAACAGATGTTTGATGAGCATCCCTCAAATTTCCCAATCTCTTTTGCTATCTGTCCCATCTCTTTTGGAACATGTTGCAGCCCAAAAATTGTAAGTTACTGAGTAATTGCTTACAAACAATGAAGTTTGAACATTAAATATGCCTTTGTACTGTGTTCAATTAAACATAGGTTGAGCATGATTTGCAAATCATTGTATTGCGTTTTTTATTTTAATCTAACAACCCACTTTCATTGACATTGGAGTTGTATATTTAACATGTAGATTGATGGATTGTAAATAAATGAGTATGAATAATGACTTTTTTTGTAGTGGAGTGACCGACATGATTCACCAACACACTGTTGCAGATCGAGGTCGATGTTCTGCTACGTATTCATCAATGTTATGTAATAATCTATCAAAGCCATTATTTGAAAGAGGTGACATTTTTATTACCCTATTCATATCATGCTTTCGGCATAAACACTAATGTTAGCGTCTTCTCAGGAGTACAAGCTAGCTGTTAATGCTGATTGAAAGGACATACATAAATACGTATAGTGATCCCTCATTACTTTGTGCTTCATACTTCACGCCCTCAGTCCATCGCAGTCCCTCCTGGTGCCCGAAAATGTCATTGCATGTAATTGACTTTCCAGTATATGAATTTAACCCTTTAAGGTCTGGGCCTATTTTGTCTGATTTTGCATGCCTTTGAAGTTGCCTTTATATTTCAAAGAAAGAATTGTTTACGATGGCCTGGTTTGGTCCCTTTTTTTGTGACACCTTGAACTTCATGTCCAAATTGTTGTTTCCTTCACTGGCCAATTATAAATCATCATTTTGGGCCCAAAAAGACCAAAAATTCCAAAATCGTTTTGTCAAAATTTTTAATATTGATGTCCAATTGACAACCAAACATGCGTAACGAACCGTTTTGAAACTTTGTAATATTTATTCAACATGTTAGGATGAACATTCAACCAAAAAAATTTTGAATAAATAGTCTTATATTTGACAATTCAACATAAACAACAGGTATAGCCATAGGCGTGTTTTGCCTTTATACATGCTCTAGTCAAAACAGGTTATATACAGCAGACCAAACAGTGAAGAACAGTGAAAAAATATATACCATCTAACACAAAAAGTGTTTAGAGGCCATCTCTTTATGAGTTTAGGTATTGCGGCCCATCGCCTGATGAAAACTATGTACACACAATCAAGCTTCTTGAACACACATTTATATACACAAATTGAGAAGACTCATGTGGGAAAAAACATATATATATATAACATTGGGGGAAAAAAAGCATTTTCAAAAATATTTACAATAAACAAGTTAAATTTTTTTCAGTCATGCCACTCCGAAAAGCAGTTTCGTCCTGGAATTAGACACGGCTACATCACACAGCTCACACTTCCATGGGGTGTCGGTCCTCTTTCCACCCTTCCATTTTCATTTCACTTTACTTTCATTGTCACTATAAATGTACATGAAAATAAGTCAATATTTATGAAAATAATAAAGTATAAAATAAAAATATATACAGCAATAAATAATAATGGAAATCTATATGTATGACAATAGAAAGAATACCATAGCTGAATATGTGCTCCATCCCTAATCTTCATATAGAAAGAAGAACACCACAAATTATAAATTCCTGCCTGGGATCCCCACAGTGCACGTACGACTTTGATCTGATATGCACATTTTATTATTATATACACAAACACACACTTATATTGCATCAAAATTAACTTTGTCTTGCAATATCAAAAGAAACTTTCAAAAGAAACGTTTTCAGCATGAAAAAAAAGAGTGAGTTGGCTTACCTCTGCTCGTCGATGGCGTCACCCACGTGTTCAAATCCGTCACTATCTTCACTCGAGGACTCTTCCGAAGAAGACGATGATGACGAATTTGGACCATCCTCTTCCTCAAGTTGATCAAAAAGCACAATTGCTTGCGCTAAATTTAGTTTTCCGTTCATTGTCAAAGTTACACAAAGTCGCTGCTCGATCCAAACGGCCGTCGCTCGCCACCTCGCTGCTTCAGAACACTCCTCCCTCTCGTTCGGTAGAACCTCGCACGGCAGTTATATTTATAAATAAAAAAAAACGCATTTTGTGCTTCCACTGTGACTTCGAAAGGGTTCGTTTGATTTGTGTTTTTTTCATGGAGCTTCCGTTTTGAAAAAGGACAAGAAATGATGGAAATATAGACATAAACAAATGATCCATGCAGCGTTAATGTTTTTTTGAGAGGACAATAAAACTATAAATTTTAAATGACAATATCTCACGTTCTAGTTGGTCGATTGACTTTAAATAATAACGAGAGTAAACCGCAACTTCCGCACTTTAAAACGAGACCAACCAACGGCATGTGGGTGATGTAATTAAAACGTGAGGGCGCTTCAAAGACGACGTGCGCTGAGGACGTGCCGGTGCGTCCTTCGACTCTCAAGGGTTAATCTAACAACCCACTTTCATTGACATTGGAGTTGTATATTTAACATGTAGATTGATGGATTGTAAATAAATGAGTATGAATAATGACTTTTTTTGTAGTGAAGTGACCGACATGATTCACCAACACACTGTTGCAGATCGAGGTCGATGTTCTGCTACGTATTCATCAATATTATGTAATAATCTATCAAAGCCATTATTTGAAAGAGGTGACATTTTAATTACCCTATTCATATCGTGCTTTCGGCATAAACACTAATGTTAGTGTCTTCTCAGGAGTACAAGCTAGCTGTTAATGCTGATTGAAAGGACATACATAAATACGTATAGTGATCCCTCATTACTTTGTGCTTCATACTTCACGCCCTCAGTCCATCGCAGTCCCTCCTGGTGGCCGAAAATGTCATTGCATGTAATTGACTTTCCAGTATAAGAATTTAAAATTAAGACTTTGCCGGTAAAATGTTGTCTATAAAAGTTGTAAAGCGATAAAACAAACAACAAAAATGAATTAAATAAACTCAATAAATATTTTTATAATGGGTCAAAATTAATTTTCAAACAGATCACATGGCTAGCACCTTATAGACGGTCATTTGCTTTGCCTAGCCAAAACCACCTGAGGACAGAAGAAACAAGATACGTAATTTTTTTCAAACCTAATCTTTCAAAAGCGACAACAACTACTGAGCGAGAACCAGCGATTGAAGATGTGGGCCATGAAACGCTTCTTCTAGCTTCTTTGGAGTTGTCCTATTCACCCATCTTAACGTGAACTGCTAGCGTATGATCATGTACTGTATTTTGATGTGTGAATAAACTGAAACGGTGGAGAGCACCGCCAAAATGGTTAGCGGGGTTTCAGTTTCACTAAACACGCTAATTGTACAACAGGGCCACAACCAGGCGTTCCATATTCAATGGACGACATCCTTGGCCAGAAGCATAGCTTTCCAAAGCAGCCTAATTTAGAATTCCTCTAAAAAATGATGGGAAACAAAAAACGCTCATTTTCACTGATGATTATAAATATTCCTGGGTGGAATATTCAGTCAAAAAGGATGCTGTCTCTTGTTTCGCCTGCTGCCATTTTCAAACTCACCACTGTGAGGTTCGTTTCGCAAAAACGACGTTTACTTCACTACAGAAAAACTCGCTCGCTCACACACACATAGCAGAGATGCCAGTATTTACGAGCATGGGCTAAGCTATTAACCGAGCATATATCTTGTAAGTTAATTTTTTAAATTAATTATTAATTAATTATTAAAATATACATATAAGTTTTTTTTTTTTTTTTTGGGTTGTTTGCTTTTTTTTTTTTTTTTTTTTTTTAATTATACTTTGGAGGGGGGATATGTCTTACAGGTATTTTTCCAATGCTATTAAATCTGAATAAATACACTGAACACTTTATTAGTTAATTTAATGTAAATAAGCTCCGTATCTACTTTGCGGATTTTCGATTATTGCAGGGGGTGGGGGGAGGGCGGTCCCCATTAACCGCGAAAAAACGAGGGATCACTGTACTGTGTGTGTGTATATATATATATATATAGAGAGAGAGAGATAAATAGATATAAAAGTGTATTAAAAAGTCTTGTTCTGATCTTATGCATAACAGGGTCACATGAGGTAGCCTTGATTGAATGTCTCACTCGAACTATTTTGTTAATATATGAAAAGTTCCAAGGATGAGTTTGCTTCAGCACTTCTTTTTGTAAAATTGTCTGATGATGTCAAATCCAGTATTTCACGTGATTCACTCTTCCATGATATAAATGTAATGGTAACAGGGTTGTGTGCATGTTATGAGACACATGTAATCATACTTGAAATATTACGTTTACATATTAAATTGTTCCCCCATTTATGAGACAACAGTAAAACAAAACTCCCAAAAATGACATTTAAATTTCATTTTTAGTGTTTTATTTGAGATAAAATTTTGGGACGATGAAAAAATGGCATTTTAGGGGTTAACTGCAGAATTACTTGATATTTTTACAAATATTTTTGCAGCATTCTTTTTCTTAGTTTTCGAAAAAGAAATAGATATATTTTTGGGCATTTGGTGTTAGGACCTTTGTTGTTTAGCGTTCACCGCTTATAAGGCAAGTGGTTATTATTGATACTTAAAAAACAACAACAACAAAGTAACTCCATAAAAACCTGGCATTCACATTCGGACATTTCATTTTACGGTAGGCCATGTAAGTCACATTACTAATATTTAGTGTGGCTTACATGATGCAGAATGTAAACATACAGTAGACTTCACCATCAGTTGACAGGGTTTGGGGTCGATCCGTAGGGGTCTATTTTCAAAAACTTAAAATTCTAATATTTTCAAAATCTCCCTAAAGCATATATGGGTCTCCATGAGCAGCAAATTCAGTCGTTCCCTAATAAAATCTCGATTATTTTTTTATATACTGGTAAGTATAACAAAACTTAAAATGGCTATAAAATTCTCAAATTTTACACTAGATGCACAAAAATCACCAAATGCAGAGATAGTCTCCTCATTTTCAGGATCAATAGCAATACTGAACATACAGTGCCCTCCATAATTATTGGATTTATAATAATTATGTGTTTTTTAGCTTCTAATTATTTTATTTTTCTAAATAATATGGGACCTTAATGGAAAAAAAAAAAGAAAAATCCAACCTTCACTAAAAGTGCATTCATCCAGTGGGGAAAAAGTCCCACATTAAGAAATAATTATTTGACATCAAATAATGTGTGTCACAATTATTAGCACCTTGGTGTTAATACTTTGTACAACCCCCTTTTGCCAACAAAACAGCACCTAATCTTCTATAATGTTTCACTAGATGGGAAAAGACAAAGAGAGATCTTCAGCCAGTCCTCTTTGCAGAATCTCTCAAAATCATCCAGAGACCTGGGTCCTCTCCTCTGTACTCTCCTCTTCAGCTCACCCCACAGGTTTTCAATGGGGTTGAGGTCTGGGGACTGATATGGCCATGGGAGGAGCTTGATTTTGTGTCTGGTGAACCCTTTCTGTATAGATTTGGCCATATGTTTAGGGTAATTGTCTTGCTGAAAGACCCAGTGACGACCCATCTTCAGTTTTCGGGCAGGGGGCAACAGATTTTTATTTAAAATGTCCTGGTATTTCAAAGCATTCATGATGCCACGCACCCTACCAAAGTCCCCAGGGCCTTTGGAAGCGAAACAGCCCCACAGCATCACTGACCCACCCCCATACTTCATAGTGGGTATGAGGTGCTGTCTACACGCCAACAAGCTGTTTGGGAGGCATGCACGGAGAAAACTTTTCCTCACTCACAATCATAAACGCAAACGTCTGGAGTTTGGAGAAATGTCTAAATGACTATTTTTTTGCCAAAAAAACAGACAGTTGGCCGAAAATTACCTGATCATTTGAATGTAAAGTTATGCTATCGTGTATGTATAGAAAATATAACATGGCGGTCATAACAAAAAAAAAGCGTTTTAAGTTGAAAATTCTTGTAAATAAATGCGCACATCCCAGAATTTCTAAACAGGCAGTTATCATTCATTTTACGTAAAGATTTCAACCTGAAGTTACGCAATTGTGTATTGATACAAAATCCAACATGGCAGCCGTCACAAAACTGAGCGATTTTTAAGTTGAAAGTTCTTGTAAATAAATGCATACATCCCGGACTTTGATATGAACATAAAACAGTCTAGATTCTTAGTTAAAAGCAAACAACCGGGCAGTTATCACTCAGTTTCGCTAATCTTTTTCTATTCATTTTTTTTTTTTACAATGTTTCAAAGTGCATGCATGGTGCTATTTCATATAATAATTACCTCTAATCCTCAACCAAATCACTCTTGAGACACTCCTGCCTGCTTATATGCAGTAAAACTTTCGTCTCTTTTCCCACCTAAATCCGGCGTTTGAACACAGCATGTGTTTAAGTTTATCACTATGAAAGCCAACTCAACATTGCCTGGGTCGGCCCCATCCGGGAAGGCGTGGCGCAATGTCTGTAGGAGCTGTCTGGTCAACTGATGGTTAAGTCTATGATGTGTTGTCCATAGATCTTAATTTTAATTACTTTTATTTATTTTACTAAATCTTAATCATTACTTTTTTCTTGGTATTTTATACATGTTTTAAGAATAAATCAAAAGATAAATTAAATGTTAAAAACAAATTTAATACAAATACATTCAATTAAAACAGATACTGGTTGTGGCCACAAACAGGAGAAATTTTTTATTTTATTTTTTTAATGTCATAATATTTAACAATAGACGCCCAATTCAATTAAACTGGGAGGACTGGCTGTGAATGCTTATCTTTCAGTGCCAATGACGGCACTAGACGTCCAGTCCATTTTGACCGGTATGGGGGAAGGAATGTTCGTTCACCCCTCCCATTCAAAATGCATAGAAAATCCAGTGCTATGAATGGCAGCCAATGACTTAAATGACTGCCTTAAAAAAATAACATTTGAAGCGTGGAGCATAAAATGTCCGCCAATTCTGGAATGACCCATGTCCATTTCTAGGATGGTTAACAAAAATATTTTTTCTAAAATAACACAATTTTCTATGTAGTAAAATACGGTCTGCTTGCCATCCTCATGACTTTATAAGTATTGAGTCCTGGCGAATCAAAACCTGGTGAAACACCTCTTTTGTTGAAGACATAAAAGTTAAAAAGCTGTCTGTCTTGAGTCTCCAACGAGACCGAGGCACTGTTGACTATTAATTTACAAGGATATGGACTTTTGAACACAACTCTAAACACTCTTTCTTGAAGGTAATGAAGTTGGATAGTTTGGAAATTGCTTGGGATGGTACGATCCACCTGTGGTCCAAACTGTTGCATGACCAGACCCCCGTTGGACCCCACTTTAATCTCATAGAAAGTCATATTCCTATAAGTGAAAAAACCTATATACGGAGTTGGGTCAGGTGGTGGTTTAGGAGTCAGTTCAGCATCTCTGAAAGCGCTTTCCAATGCAGGAATGAGGTAGTTGTAGACCTGCCTCACAATATCCTGGTCTGAAGGTCGGACCCCTGCCATCAGGACCACCATTCCTAATTTGAGACGTGGCACTAGTGACAGAGAGGCAGCAAAACCATCCAAGTCACCGTCTTTCCTGACCACGTCATAGCCAAGTTGTTGATTGATCTCCCATGGTGTGCCAGTGTAGTCGGTGAAATACCCAGTCTGGCACTGGAAAAGCGGGGCTAGCATAGTGTTAAGGGTGTCTTTTCGGAGAAACGTCCTACTATACGAGCCCAGCAGGACCTTAATTAGCGTTGCTGTGTCCGCTGTTGTGGAGTACATCTGACCGGCGGGTCGATACCAGCCCAGGTTGTAAAGGGGAGCCGGCTGACCGTTGTTGTAGACGCCCACAGCCATCTCCTTTTGAATGGCCGGAGTCATGTTGAAACCAGTGTTCTTCATGCTGAACCGATGCAAAATATTACGGGTTATCCACTTTTCAAAGTCCATTCCCGTTATCTTCTCAGCGAGGATGTTGGCCAGTAATGAAAAGGCAACGTTGCTGTAGTGGCATCTGTAGGTAAGAGAGCATTTACCATTATGAACACAGATTTACCCTTCGAAGGGAAAATTACTATTTTTTGTATTTTAGAGCAGTGTTTTTCAACCTTTTCTGAGTCACGGCATGTTTTTACATTGAAGAAAATCTCGCGGCACACCACAAACCAAAAATGTTCCAAAATTCCTTTCTGTAGAGTATATTAATAATTTCTCAATATTTTAACTTACTCAGTGTGAAACCTGAGCATGTTTAGATGAGCACAAATCTGATATCCTGGCATGAATCTTTTTCAACAGCTCTCAGTCGCTTTCTGTTTTTATTTCTTATAGCAGTTAGGCTTGAAAAGCTCAGAATTATCTGACGGGGACTTTAGCAATGTCTTTAAACTAGGGCTGTCAAATGATTAAAATTTTTAATCGAGTTAATCACAGCTTAAAAATTAATTAATTGTAATTTATCACAAGCCATCTCTTAAATATGCCATATTTTTCTGTAAATTATTGTTGGAATGGAAAGATAAGACTGATATATACATTCAACATACTGTACATAAGTACTGTATTTTAGAGATGTCCCGATCGATCGGGTCCGATCACGTCATTTTCAAAGTATCGGAATTGGTAAAAAAAATATCGGCCATGCCTTTTTTTAAAAAAAAAATATATATATTTTTTAATTAAATCATTTTCTAATTGTATTTAACGTTACAGACATAATATGTTACACTCATCCAGAGTCTTTAGTTTAGGCTTAAGGTACGGTTATCAAATTTATCCTGATAATGGCGGTAATTATTTTTTTTTTTAGAAATGTATCACGTTAAAATATTTAACGCAATTAATGCATGCACTGCACGACCCACTCACGCATTGTCGCGCTCAATCTGTAATGGCGCCGTTTTACCTCTATAGAGAGATAAAAGGCAGTGTAAAATGAGTAGAGTGAATTTTGGCAGCCTTTGGGGCCTTTTTTTAATTGGCTAAAGCCTTACAATCCCTCTCCCTACGATTTGAAATATCATGGGAAGTAATGTGGGGAAGCAAGGTAGTAATTGATCTTTTTCTTAACACCTTATGTTATTTCCCAACGCAGAGAAGATATATCAATTGGTAGCACTACGCACAGTCATGGTTCCACTTCCCATCATGCATTTGGGCATGGCTACAGTATCATTTACTGAAAGCGCAACAAATACACTAGATGGCAATATTTAGTCACAATATACAAAGTCACAAGTCTTTCTATCCGTGCATCCCTCTCACAGAAAGAATGTTAATAATGTAAATGCCATCTTGAGGATTTATTGTCATAATAAACAAATACAGTACTTTTGTACTGTATGTTGAATGTATATATTCGTCCGAGTTTTATTCATTTTTTTTTTAATGCATTGCCAAAATGTATATGATAGGGAAAAATTATCGGGAATGATTGGAATTGAATCGGGAGCAAAAAAAAGCAAGCGGATCGGGAAATATCGGGATCGGCAGATACTCAAACTAAAACGGATCGGGATCGGATCGGGAGCAAAAAAACATGATCGGAACAACCCTACTGTATTTTTTTATTATAACAATAAATCCACAAGATGGCATTAACATTATTAACATTCTTTCTGTGAAAGGGATCCACTGATAGAAAGACTTGTAATTCTTTAAAGATAAATGTGAGTTTGTATATTGTGACTAAATATTGCTATCTAGTGTATTTGTTGACCTAAACGAAATGTT
Source organism: Corythoichthys intestinalis (assembly GCF_030265065.1). Taxonomy (NCBI): domain Eukaryota; kingdom Metazoa; phylum Chordata; class Actinopteri; order Syngnathiformes; family Syngnathidae; genus Corythoichthys; species Corythoichthys intestinalis. The sequence goes on along the minus strand of NC_080396.1, from coordinate 20,633,114 downwards.
TGAATACAGTTTGCCCAAATGCATAATGGGAAGTGGGGCAACCATGACTGTCAGTGGTGGCTGCAAATTGTATATTTTCTCTGCGTTGTGTTCAATACTGGGTGTTAAGAAAAAGATAATCTCCTATCATTCTTCCCCACGTCGCTTGCCACAAAAGATATCATTGTTGTGGAAGAGATGTTAAAGCTTTTGGCAATAAATAGCACGTCCCCAATGAATGCCTGTAACCTCTCCATTCGCTTGTCTCTGCCTCTTCACTCTCAATATACGGAAAACGGCGTCATTGTAGACTGTTTGCGGCAATGCGTGAGTGGGTCGTTCCGCGCATGCGTTACATCATGCGTAAAATATTTTGAAGTGATTAATTGAAAAAATTCATTACCGCCCGTTAACGCGATAAACTTGACAGCCCAACTTTAAACGCATCAGGGCCGAGCATCTCGCTGACAATGGCTTTGCAGGCAGGTAATATTAATGTCTCTTCCAGAGTGTGGTAATTTTTGGATTTAGCAACAAGTTCAGCAACAAGGCAACTGGCTCTAAAGGGCTTTCTCATTTACCTTTATAGTTTTTCCCAAAAAAGTGATGTGATGTGAATGGCGACAGCCGGATTTTGGGGGGATTTTATGGATGAAACATGGTAATATAACAAGGGTCGTGATGCAGAAATCGCAGACATCAAGGAGTGGTCGAGATGTTCTTTTTCATATATTGGCCCTTTTAAAGGTTTTTTTTTTTCAATTTTTCTTTATTTGGATCGATTATAATCTAACATATTGGAGAAAATGTGACAGTAACAAAAAAATACAATTAATCGATAGTTATGTGGTAGATATCGGTGACTTTTTTTGCAGACGCCATTTTTTTCCATTGTGACGTAATCTTTCAAAAGTTTAAAATACATGCCGGAATAATTTTTTTAAAGTCGTTTTTTTTTTTTTTTTTTTTTTTTTTAGACGAAATATTAGACATCAATTGATGATTTTAAGATAAAAATGAAGGACATTTTGATTAATAAATATAATTACTTACTTTCTTTTTATGGCTGGGTTTAAACAAAAGCGGTTGCGCGACATCTGTAAACGAGGGTTTCCAGGGTAAAAGGGAAAAATTTTAAATAGTTCGGGGGCTTAATGCACCATGAATTTGCTATGGCAGCATATACAGTGCCTTGCAAAAGTATTCGGCCCCCTTGAACCTTGCAACCTTTCGCCACATTTCAGGCTTCAAACATAAAGATATAAAATTTTAATTTTTTGTCAAGAATCAACAACAAGTGGGACACAATCGTGAAGTGGAACAAAATTTATTGGATAATTTAAACTTTTTTAACAAATAAAAAACTGAAAAGTGGGGCGTGCAATATTATTCGGCCCCCTTGCGTTAATACTTTGTAGCGCCACCTTTTGCTCCAATTAGAGCTGCAAGTCGCTTGGGGTATGTTTCTATCAGTTTTGCACATCGAGAGACTGACATTCTTGCCCATTCTTCCTTGCAAAACAGCTCGAGCTCAGTGAGGTTGGAAGGAGAGTGTTTGTGAACAGCAGTCTTCAGCTCTTTCCACAGATTCTCGATTGGATTCAGGTCTGGACTTTGACTTGGCCATTCTAACACGTGGATACGTTTAATTTTGAACCATTCCATTGTAGATTTGGCTTTATGTTTTGGATCATTGTCCTGTTGGAAGATAAATCTCTGTCCCAGTCTCAGGTCTTGTGCAGATACCAACAGGTTTTCTTCCAGAATGTTCCTGTATTTGGCTGCATCCATCTTCCCGTCAATTTTAACCATCTTCCCTGTCCCTGCTGAAGAAAACCAGGCCCAAACCATGATGCTGCCACCACCATGTTTGACAGTGGGGATGGTGTGTTCAGGGTGACGAGCTGTGTTGCTTTTACGCCAAACATATCGTTTTGCATTGTGGCCAAAAAGTTCAATTTTGGTTTCATCTGACCAGAGCACCTTCTTCCACATGTTTTGTGTGTCTCCCAGGTGGCTTGTGGCAAACTTTAAACGAGACTTTTTATGGATATCTTTGAGAAATGGCTTTCTTCTTGCCACTCTTCCATAAAGGCCAGATTTGTGCAGTGTACGACTGATTGTTGTCCTATGGACAGACTCTCCCACCTCAGCTGTAGATCTCTGCATTTCATCCAGAGTGATCGTGGGCCTCTTGGCTGCATCTCTGATCAGTTTTCTCCTTGTTTGAGAAGAAAGTTTGGAAGGACGGCCGGGTCTTGGTAGATTTGCAGTGGTCTGATGCTCCTTCCATTTCAATATGATGGCTTGCACAGTGCTCCTTGAGATGTTTAAAGCTTGGGAAATCTTTTTGTATCCAAATCCAGCTTTAAACTTCTCCACAACAGTATCTCGGACCTGCCTGGTGTGTTCCTTGGTTTTCATAATGCTCTCTGCACTTTAAACAGAACCCTGAGACTATCACAGAGCAGGTGCATTTATACGGAGACTTGATTACACACAGGTGGATTCTATTTATCATCATCGGTCATTTAGGACAACATTGGATCATTCGGAGATCCTCACTGAACTTCTGGAGTGAGTTTGCTGCAATGAAAGTAAAGGGGCCGAATAATATTGCACGCCCCACTTTTCAGTTTTTTATTTGTTAAAAAAGTTTAAATTATCCAATAAATGTTGTTCCACTTCACGATTGTGTCCCACTTGTTGTTGATTCTTGACAAAAAAATTAAATTTCATATCTTTATGTTTGAAGCCTCAAATGTGGCGAAAGGTTGCAAGATTCAAGGGGGCTGAATACTTTTGCAAGGCACTGTAGATATATTGTTCTATCAAACACAACAGTTCTTTTGGCTTAAAATACAGCAGGTTTTTTTAAAGAGGCGTGCAAGAGCAGAAACTGCTTTTTCCGTCTTTTCTGTGTTTTCCACCATGTACATATGTATATATTGGATATCTTCTCGCGGCACACCTGACGATCTCTCACGGCAAACTAGTGTGCCGCGGCACACGGGTTGAAAAACACTTTTAGAGGGAAAAAAATTAATGTATCCCTGTTAAGACCTGGCGTCCACGTACATGGACATAGCATGTATTATTATCAAACTTGCAGGATGATATTGTAATATGAAATGGAAGAGGTAATTACATTGTGCGGTAGTGAGGTCAAAGGTCACAGAGGTCAGAAAAGGAATTTCGTTTTAATGCGTGAGACTATTTAACTCAAATTTGCAGGGTAAGTGAAACAATGAGAAAAGAGCTAATTTCAGCTCGGGACAGTTCATCAGTAAAAAAAAATCTGCGATGGAGTGAGGGCGTGAAGTTTGAACCGCGAAGTAGCGAGGGATCTCTGTAAGTAATAATATATAGACAATAAAAAATAAAGGTCATAACATTTAAATAAATAAAAGCCCGCAACAACACTCAAGTTTTTTTTTTGTTTGTATTGTTTTGTTTCTACGCCTCTGACGGCACTAAACGTCCAATCCAGTTTTGACTGCGAAATGGTTTGGTGCCTTCATTGGCAGCCAGTGAGTATACTGAGTGCCCTATAAAGGGTAAAGAGCTTTTTTGACTACACTCCCAGTTAGGGCAACAGAATGTACAGATAAATGACTCATGAAATTGAAAAATAGAAGGAAACACTGTATTACTTTGTTCCGGGATCTGCAACAAGGACATCATCTTGTAACAAATGAAGAGCTGCATTTGTGTCTTTGTTCCAGAGAAGATTAGTTGACCTTAATCTTCGGGGTAAGCCTGTAAAATGATAAATTACGTTACTAAAAAAACAATGTTTATCACCAAAAACACAAAGTTATAAGACCAACTCGCAGCCATTGACGGTGGAAAGATGTCAAATCCATTTTGATTGCAAGGTCTGACAATTAGAGCTGCTATGAATAATCAACTAATTGATTATTAAATTAATCAGCAACTAGTTTGCAGTAATATTCAAATAATCGTTTAAATGTTAGACACCTTGTTGACCCAAAAATTGTCAAAATGCTCTTTTTTTAGGGCCCCTAATAGTAAATATTCCCTTGTTTCTTTTTCATTTTCTCTTTTTTTAAAGATTAAAAAATATATGATGTCTCTATATTAAAAAAAAAAAAAAAACTTGGGAGTATTTCAAGGATTTCCTGTTGATTAATATTTTGTATAATAATTGTTATATTTGCAGTGCTTAAAAACCATTTATAAACATATATATATACATATCAGGATTTTTTGTTGTTTTTTTTTAATTAAAATTTTTTTCTTTTCTTTTTTTTTTAATTTGAGGGGGGAAAAGGAGAAAAACATGTTTTATATGTAGCTCTTTCATATGCTGTTGAATATGAATAAATACAATGAACACACCAAAAAAAAAAAAAAAACATTTTTATTTTTTTTATTTTTTATTTTTTATGTAAATAAGCTCCGCCTCGACTTTGCTGATTTTCATTGCTGGGTGCAGTCCTCATTAACCGCGAAAAACGAGGGATCACTGTATATTACTGTATATTGTATGCATAAAAATGCAGTAAATATTCTGTTTTTTACTTATAATGTTATGACATTCATTTTCATATAAAAATATTAGTGACATTGTTGACCTAAAAATGTTCAAAATCATCGTTATTGGGCTTCTTAAAGGTATATCTTCCGTTTATTTATTTTTTTTCTTTTCTTTTTTATGTTAAAAAGAAATAATTAAATATATATTCTTTTAATAATTGAAACTAGTTCAAAATAATTATAACAATAGTAATACATTTTGATGTGCCTTTTAACACACTGTAGAACAACAGATACAAATCAAAATTAACAAAAGCATTAAAAGTAGGGGTGTACTGATTGTGATTTTTTTTTTTAAATTTTGTACTTCCGATCAGATTTTTAAGAAGATATGTTTTGCGGATACTGATCCGATACCTATATTTTTACATCAGTACAAAGAATGCAAAAAAATAGATATTTTTCTGTATTAAACCAAGCTCTGCTGGTACCTCCTCAAGAATACGACACGGTGCTCTGTTACTAATATTAATTTCAAAAGCGCAGTAGTGTCACTCAGCAGACATATTTACCTAGTTGTTTAATTTATCGCAGCCAAAAAGCACTAAAAACGACTACCTCATCAGATCCGATTTTGTGATCAAATCTAATACCTCGTTTTGCGCGGTTAATGGGGACCAGAACTCACTGCGATAAGTGAAATCTGGATGAAGGATATTTTAGTGTTCAGTTTACCCCCATTGAGGGAATGCCACCCTATTGTGGTCAGGGGATTTGCGTGCCCCAGTGAATTTAAGAGTGATACCAGCAGGGGCTTAGTCCTCAGTTGGGACACCCAAAGTTGGACAGGTCTGAAGGTTGAGGCCTGCCGCCTGACTAAGTGCTATCCATTTCGCTTGGTTGGGGTTGGACACAGCTAACAACCCAATGAATGAAGAAAATACTGTTATTATAAGCACTGTAGGGGGGGGGGTGAAGCATGATGTGTACATATGCTGCCCCTGACATGCTGTATTTCTGACTGCCCCCTCATACATGCCTGCCTACAACCGACCCTTGGAGGGAAGTGGACGGGAGGCGTGATAATACAAAGGAGGTTAGATATACAGGATGGGACCAGTCCGTGAAGAGCTTTGAAGGTGATTAGAAGGATCCTGTAATTAATTCTTTGTTTTACTGGAAGCCAATGGAGTTGACAGAGGAAGGGGGTAATGTAGCGTGTGATGGGTGTTCGCGTGATGATGCTTGCTGCTGAGTTATGGAAAGGCAGAAGGATGAAATAAAATTGATTAAATGTGTGTTTTTTTTTTTTAAACAATTGTAAGGTTACAAACAGTAGTTTCAAAATATTCACAGTCTAACTTTTCTCAGTAAGTAAATTTTGGTTGCAATGCACATTTACAGCTAAAACGTAAAGCCAAGACTAATCAAACATTTATTATAGTGATTTATACATGAGCCAATGAGTTGACTAAACACAAAAATTATCGGCGAGTCATTGATAATCAAATTAATCATTTGTGGCAGCCTGTACACTGCCAATTTGAGGATATACAGTGGGGCAAATAAGTATTTAGTCAATTGTGGGCAAATAAGTATCTAGTCAACCACCAATTGTGCAAGTTCTCCTACTTGAAAAGATTAGAGAGGCCTGTAATTGTCAACACGGGCAAACCTCAACCATGACAGACAGAATGTGGGGGGAAAAAAACAGAAAATCACATTGTTTGATTTTTAAAGAATTTATTTCCAAATTAGAGTGGAAAATAAATATTTGGTCACCTACAAACAAGCAAGATTTCTGGCAGTCAAAGAGGTCTAACTTCTTCTAACGAGGTCCAACGAGGCTCCACTCGTTACCTGCATTAATGGCACCTGTTTTAACTCATTATCGGTATAAAAGACACCTGTGCACAACCTCAGTCAGTCACACTCCAAACTCCACTATGGCCAAGACCAAAGAGCTGTCGAACGACACCAGAGACAAAATTGTAGACCTGCACCAGGCTGGGAAGACTGAATCTGCAATAGGTAAAACACTTGGTGTAAAGAAATCAACTGTGGGAGCAATTATTAGAAAATGGAAGTCATACAAGACCACTGATAATCTCCATCGATCTGGGGCTCCATGCAAAATCTCACCCCGTGGCGTCAAAATGATAACAAGAACGGGGAGCAAAAATCCCAGAACCACACGGAGGGACCTAGTGAATGACCTACAGAGAGCTGGGACCACAGTAACAAAGGCTACTAACAGTAACACAATGCGCCGCCAGGGACTCAAATCCTGCACTGCCAGACGTGTCCCACTGCTGAAGCCGGTACACGTCCAGGCCCGTCTGCGGTTCGCTAGAGAGCATTTGGATGATACAGAAGAGGAGTAGGAGAATGTGTTATGGTCAGATGAAACCAAAATTGAACTTTTTGGTAGAAACACAGGTTCTCGTGTTTGGAGGAGAAAGAATACTGAATTGCATCTGAAGAACACCATACCCACTGTGAAGCATGTGGGTGGAAACATCATGCTTTGGGGCTGTTTTTCTGCAAAGGGACCAGGACGACTGATCTGTCTTAAGAAAAGAATGAATGGTTCCATGTATTGAGAGATTTTGAGTGAAAATCTCCTTCCATCAGCAAGGGCATTGAAGATGAGATGTGGCTGGGTCTTTCAGCATGACAATGATCCCAAACACACAGCCAGGGCAACAAAGGAGTGGCTTCGTAAGAAGCATTTCAAGGTCCTGGAGTGGCCTAGCCAGTCTCCAGATCTCAACCCCATAGAAAATCTGTGGAGGGAGTTGATAGTCCGTGTTGCCCAACGACAGCCCCAAAACATCACTGCTCTAGAGTATATCTGCATGGAGGAATTGGCCAAAATACCAGCAACAGTGTGTGAGAAGTTTGTAAAGAGTTACAGAAAATGTTTGGCCTCCGTTATTGCCAACAAAGGGTACATAACAAAGTATTGAGATGAAGTTTTGGTATTCACCAAATACTTATTTTCCACCATGATTTGCAAATAAATTCTTTAAAAATCAAACAATGTGATTTTCTGTTTTTTTTCCACATTCTGTCCCTCATGGTTGAGGTTTACCCATGTTGACAATTACAGGCCTCTCTAATATTTTCATGTGGGAGAACTTGCACAACTAGTGGTTGACTAAATACTTATTTGCCCCACTGTATCATCATAAAGTAAAGTAAAGTGTTCCTTCTTACCAGAAAGATGGCTAGCCATTCTTCGTAACGTAATAGTAGTCCTATTGAAGGGCCTGCCTGACGACAATGCTGGCGCTCCCTCTTTCCCCAGCGGATTCTTGATGGTGAAGTTCTTTATGTACCTCTCCACTGGATCATCAAGTGAGTCCACCAGACCGTCCTCCCACAGCTTGTACAGCATCAGAGTTGGAAATATTTTGGATAGGCTTGCAATTCTGTGCAAAGATTTAAAAAAAAAAAAAAAATTAAGCAGGACTTTTTGTACTCATTCGCAAATTGTTTTTCTCCAATCTTGGTGAATTTGAGCTCACCTGTAAACTGTGTATTCATTTGGCGCTGGAGATTTTGGGTCACTTCTGTTCCTTTTACCAAAATTACCATTCCACAGTATAGAGTCATTTAAAACCAAAATGGCAGATATTGCCGGAAGCTTGGTGCTGTCAACACAGCTCTTGAGGAGTAAATCAACCTGGTGGGAAAAAGTTGAAAAGAGCAAGGTAAGAATAATTTTATCTAGAGCAAGTCTGTAACTCCCCCAGGTCGCTGACTTAATTTTTAACATTTCTGGGTCACTTCTTGTTGATAGCTGGTAGCTACACAGATGCTTTGTTCTGATGGTTGGTAAACTGTGGATCACTTCCTGTGTATATGGGGATATTTCAGGGTCACTTCCCATGGATACCAGGTCACTTCCTGTTGATTTTGGGCATTCCCAGATCACTTTCTGTTGAATGATTTCCAGGTCAGTCCATGATAATTTTGGGACATATCCAGGTCACTTTCTGTTACGGGTCACTTCCCATTGATATCAGGTCACCTCCTTTTGATAGATTTTGGGGTCATTTCCAGGGTGTATTCCAGGGTCTTTTCTGTTGATTTTGGGGCATATTTGGATGACATACTGTTGATAAAGGCCACTTCCCTTTGATTTTGGTACGTTTTGGGGTCCCTTCCTGTTATTTGGGGCATTTCCGGGTCACTTCCCTTTGATATCGGGTTAATGTTTTTTGGAGTATTTCAAGGATTTCCTGTTGATTAATTTCCGAGTCACTTCATGTTGATTTTGGGGCATTTCCGAGTTATTTCCTGTTGATTTTGGGGCATATTTGGGTGACATACTGTTGATAAAGGCCACTTCCCTTTGATTTTGGTACGTTTTGGGGTCCCTTCCTGTTATTTATTTTATTTATTTATTTAATAGGGACAGTGCACATTGATGAACATCTAAAAAGATGTAAATATGCCAGATTGTAGCAAGAATATGCTAATTTACATCTGTAGTCCCTAAACAGGTGACACAAAGATACAAAAAGAAAAGAAATAACAAAAGATTACAATAAAACAACACAATACAATAAGTTACTAAGAACTTAAAAGTCCAGATTTTACTGGCCTTTACAGAGAGAGAATTGTGACCGAAGGCTGTTTTTCTGATTGGAACCTCACAGTCCCCTCTAGAGGAGGCCCTGGTCCCGAGACCTCTGTGAGCCCTTTTTTTTTAGAAAGTCCGACATGGGAAGTGGGGCAAATCCATGTAACACCTTGTACACTAGACAGGCAGTTTTAAAAAATTTAAAAATTCTCAAGGCTCAATAAGCAGTACTTTTTAAAAATGTTACACACATGGCATTTGGAGCATTTCCAGGTCACTTCCCCTTTATATCGGGTTAGTTTTTGGGGTATTTCAAGGATTTCCTGTTGATTGATTTCCGAGTTACTTCCTGTTGATTTTGGGGCATATTTGGGTGACATACTGTTGATAAAGGCCGCTTCCCTTTGATTTTGTTACGTTTTGGGGTCCCTTCCTGTTATTTTGGGCATTTCCGGGTCAATTCCCTTTAATATCGGGTTAATTTTTGGGGTATTTCAAGGATTTCCTGTTGATTGATTTCCAAGTCATTTCCTGTTGATTTTGGGGCATTTCCGGGTCACTTCCTGTTGATTTTGGGGCATATTTGGGTGGCATACTGTTGATAAAGGCCACTTCCCTTTGATTTTGGTACGTTTTGAGGTCCCTTCCTGTTATTCGGGGCATTTCCGGGTCATTTCAAGGATTTCCTGTTGATTAATTTCCGAATCACTTCCTGTTGATTTTGGGGCATTTCCGGGTCACTTCCTGTTGATTTTGGGGCATATTTGGGTGAGATACTGTTGATAAAGGCCGCTTCCCTTTGATTTTGGTACCTTTTGGGGTCCCTTCCTGTTATTTGGGGCATTTCCGGGTCACTTCCCTTTAACATCGGGTTAGTTTTGGGGGTATTTCAGGGATTTCCTGTTGATTGATTTCCAAGTCATTTCCTGTTGATTTTGGGGCATTTCCGGGTCACTTCGGTTGGGGCATATTTGGGTGACATACTGTTGATAAAGGCCAATTCCCTTTGATTTTGGTAGGTTTTGAGGTCCCTTCCACAAATTTGTGGCATTTCCGGGTCATTTTAAGGATTTCCTGTTGATTAATTTCCGAGTCACTTCCTATTGATTTTGGGGCATATCTGTGTGACATCCTGTTGAAAATGGTCACTTTCCTTAGATTTCGGTACTGTTTGGGGTCCCTTCCTGTTAATTTGGAGCATTTCCGGGTCACTTCCAATTAATAACGGGTTTGGGGGGTATTTCGAGGATTTTTTGGTTAAAAAATAAAGACCGCCAATGGAAATTTAGATTTTTTGGGGGGGCTAAAAAGCTGATGATTAACTTGCTATTCAGTCACGATTTTTTTTTTCTGGCTCCTATTTACGTCAATGGCATTCAATGGAAAGTTTTGGTAAAAATAATCACCATTAGTTGTGGTCAAAAGTTTACATACACTTGTAAAGAACATAATGTCATGGCTCTCTTGAGTTTCCAGTTATTTCTACAACTCTGATTTTTCTCCGATAGAGTGATTGGAACAGATACTTCTTTGTCACAAAAAACATTCATGAAGTTTGGTTCTTTTATGACTTTATTATGGGTTAACAGAAAAAGTGATCAAATCTGCTGGGTCAAAAATGTACATACATGGATCTGAAAAAGCGAATCATTGACTTGAACAAGTCAGGAAAGTCACTTGTAGCCATTTCAAAGCAGCTGCAGGTCCCAAGAGCAACAGTGCAAACAATTCTTTGTAAGTATAAAGTACATGGCACTGTTTTGTCACTGCCACGATCAGGAAGAAAACGCAAGCTATCACCTGCTGCTGAGAGAAAATTGGTCAGGAGGGTGAAGATTCAACCGAGAATCACCAAAAAGCAGATCTGCCAAGAATTAGAAGCTGCTAGAACACAGGTGTCACTGTCCACAGTCAAGCGTGTTTTGCATCTCCATGGACTGAGAGGCTGCCGTGCAAGAAGGAAGCCCTTGCTCCAAAAGCGGCACCTTAAGGCTCGACTGAAGTTTGCTGCTGATCACACGGACAAAGATAAGACCTTCTGGAGAAAAGTTCGGTGGTCAGACGAAACAAAAATCGAGCTGTTTGGCCACAATGCCCAGCAATCTGTTTGGAGGAGAAAGGTTGAGGCCTTTTAACCCCAAGTACACCATGCCTACTGTCAAGCACGGTGGTGGTAGTATTATGCTGTGGGGCTGTGTTGCTGCCAATGGAACTGGTGCTTTACAGAGAGTAAATGGGATAATGAAGAAGGAGGATTACCTTAAAATTCTTCAAGATAACCTAACGTCATCAGCCCGAAAATTGGGTCTTGGGCGCAGTTGGGTGTTCCAACAGAACAATGACCCCAAACATACATCAAAAGTGGTAATGGAATGGCTAAATCAGGCTAGAATTAAGGTTTTTGAATGACCTTCCCAAAGTCCTGACTTAAACCCCATTGAGAACTTGTGGACAATGCTGAAGAAACAAGTCCATGTCAAAAAGCCATCAAATTTAACTGAACTGCACCAATTCTGTCAAGAGGAGTGGTCAAAGATTCAACCAGAAGCTTGCCAGAAGCTTGTGGATGGCTACCAAAAGCGCCTAATTGAAGTGAAAATGGCCAAGGGACATGTTACCAAATATTAGCGCTGCTGTATGTATGTTTTTGACCCAGCAGATTTGATCACTTTTTTCTGTTCACCCATAATAAAGTCATAAAAGAACCAAACTTCATAAATGTTTTTTGTGACAAAGAAGTATCTGTTCCAATCACTCTATCAGAGAAAAATCAGAGTTGTAGAAATAACTGGAAACTCAAGAGAGCCATGACATTATGTTCTTCACAAGTGTATGTAAACTTTTGACCACAACTGTAAGAACATGTGATATGTGCCAAATTTTGTTGCAACATGTGGAAATATGAGTAATGTGAAAAGGCATCAATATTAACCTTTCAAAAATCAACCTGAGTGGATAAGGTTCAAAAACCAATATGATAACAAGCAGGACTGAACGGGCCCTCGCAATCTAGCGCAACTCGGACGTCACGCAACTCGGACTGTGTGCAGGTCAGGGTGGTGGCAGATCCTCCTCTCTAATCATCTCATTAGAACCTAACAAGCTCGAAAGTCGCCTCTTTACATTCCCACACCCAAGAGATAAAAACCCCTATTGGAGAGAGTACTACAAAAAAGGAGCCACTACTGAGCTGTGCAGCCAAGCCCTTATTCAAAACCAAATTAATCTTCTAACTGGGCCAATTCGACCAAGTGTGCCAACTATTGTGGCTCTATAAGCTCCCTGAGTCTCTGAAAAAAATATATTTCCTTTAAATGGCGAACAAAGGGTCGTCACGGCAACAGACAGAGACACGTGGACATGGGCCGTAAAAAAGTATTTTAATAGGTCTTGAAACTACAATGACCAACATGAAAAGAACTGGACATGTTTTGGAAAAACGAGTGACTTTCTATCGCCACTAGTTGGCGCTGTAGGGTTGATGCAAATGACCCCTACAAGGCCCTTCAGGGTATGACTCTCAACAAGCACGGGAAGTTTGGCGCAGATATCTTGTATATCTGCCGTGTTATGACTGTTCAAAGTTTTTGGAGAGAAAAATTGTTGACAGTCATTTTCACTTTCCTGTTTGGACCCCTCCGCTTCAACGAAACTTCAATATTTTTCATCAGGCACCTGAAGACAGGTCTTAAGGTTTCCCTTATGCAGGTTTGAGGTAGATTGATTTTTTCCCTTTAGAGGAGGAGTGTGTCCCGTAAAAAAGGGCATTTCCTGTTCCCACTAGGAGGCGCCAGGCACAAATGGTAAATTTTCAATCCAGTCCTGCTCAGGCTGTTATACCTCACACACATGCCAGATTTAAAATAGATTGAAGGTTGTATGAGGGAGTTATCAGTCATTTTCCGAATTCGGTGTTTTGGCGAAAAAATGGAAGAATTTGGCGCCCCGCCCAGGTCAGGCCCGTGAATGAAAACACACCATTTTTATAACTTAAGATTTCATATGCCTCATGAACAGTCTCACCAATTTTGAGAATGATCAAACTAATTCCCTAGGTGCCAAGGTGTAAAATGTGCACACTGTAAATCGATAAAAAGTTCACATTCAATCCAAAATACCCGATTTCCTGTAGGATTTGGAATGTGTGTGCAAGAGACTTTTTGGAGCAGTTTTGCACAAAGTTTTGACTCTCCAAATTTCATCACTCTATGTTAGAAAAACCTAAATGGAGAGGCCTTTTTGAAAATTTCAAGGGGGCGCCACTGAGCCATTTTGTTAAATTGTTTCGTAACGTTGCAAGATTATCGAACGTTATCCAAAGCCGCATGTATGTGCAAATTTTGGTGAGTTTTTATGCATATTCAAGCCTCCAAATGTAAACTCTTACTGTGAACCCATGAAAATTTCACATTCGATCCAAAATACCCGATTTCCTGTTGGATTTGGAATATGGGTGCAAGAGACTTTTTGGAGCAGTTTTGCATAATGTATCTACTCCCCAAATTTCCTTGCTCTATGTTGAAAAAACCCAATAGGAAAGGCCTTTTTTAAAACTTCTTTCTGTCGCCACTAGTTGGCACTGTAGAGTTGATGCAAATGACCCCTACAAGAACCTTCAGGGTATGACTCTCAACAAACACGGAAAGTTTGGCGCAGATATGTTGCATATCTGCCGAGTTATGACTGTTCAAAATTTTTGGCGAGACAAATTGTTGACGGTCATTTTCACTTCCAGTTTGGACCTCTCCGCTTCAACGAAACCTCAATATTTTTCATCAGGGACCTGAACACATGTCTTGAGGCTCCCCTGAAACAGGTTTGAGGTCAATAGATTTTTTTCCCTTGGAGGAGGAGCCTGTCTCGTAAAGAAGGCCATTTCCTGTTCCCACTAGGGGGCGCCAGGCCTAATGGGTAATATTTCAATGCAGTCGTGTTCAGGCTGGGATATCTCATATACATGCTAGAAATGAAAAAGATTGAACGTTGTATCACGGAGTTTTTAATCATTTTCTGAATTTGGTATTTTGCCCAAAAATGGCCGACTTTGGGACCACGCCCAGGTCAGACCCTTGAGTGAAAACTCACCATTTTCAAAACTTAAGATCTCATATGTCTCCTGAATAGTCTGACCAATTTTGAAGACGATCCAACTATTTTCTTCAGCGACAAGGTCTCAAATGTAAATCGATAAAATTTCACATTTGATCCAAAATTTCCGGCTTCCTGTTGGGTTTGGAATATGGGTGCAAGAGACTTTTTGGAGCAGTTTTGCACAATGTATCGACTCGCCAAATTTCATCGTTCTACGTTGAAAAAACCTAATAGGAAAGGCCTTTTTGAAAATTTCAAGGGGGCGCCACTGAGCCATTTTGTTAATTTTTTTTGTAGATTATCAAAATTTACGTAAAGTTGCATGTATGTGCAAATTTTGGTGAGTTTTCGTGCATGTTCAGGCCTCCAAATGTAAACTCCAACTGTGAACCGATAAAAATTTCACATTTGATCCAAAATATCCGATTTCCTGTTGGATTTGGAATATGGGTGCAAGAGGCTTTTTTGAACAGTTAGGCATAAGGTATCTACTCCCCAAATTTCATTGCTCTACGTTGAAAACCTGAGAGGAGAGGCCTTTTTGAAAATTTTAAGGGTAAAGGGGGCGCCACTGAGCCATTTTTTGACATTTTTTCAAAACGACACAAGATTATCGAAATTTACGCAAAGCCGCACGTATGTGCAAATTTTGGTGACTTTTCGTGCATGTTCAGGCCTCCAAATTGGCCATTTTCATTTGCCCTGAAAAAAGAATAATAATAACTAGGCCTGCAAGCAGGACTGAACGGGCCCTCGCAATCTAGCGCAACTCGGACGTCACGCAACTCGGACTGTGTGCAGGTCAGGGTGGTGGCAGATCCTCCTCTCTAATCATCTCATTAGAACCTAACATGCACGAAAGTCGCCTATTTACATTACCACACCCAAGAGATAAAAAACCCTATTGGAGAGAGTACTACAAAAAAGGAGCAACTACTGAGCTGTGCAGCCAAGCCCTTATTCAAAACCAAATTAATCTTCTAACTGGGCCAATTCGACCAAGTGTGCCAAATATTGTGGCTCTATAAGCTGCCTGAGTCTCTGAAAAAAAATATTTCCTTTAAATGGCGAACAAAGGGTCGTCACGGCAACAGATAGAGACACGTGGACATGTGCCGTAAATAAGTATTTTAATAGGTCTTGAAATTACAATGACCAACCTGAAAAGAACTGGACATGTATTGGAAAAACGAGTGACTTTCTATTGCCACTAGTTGGCGCTGTAGCGTTGATGCAAATGACCCCTACAAGGCCCTTCAGGGTATGACTCTCAACAAGCACGGGAAGTTTGGCGCAGATATGTTGTATATCTGCCGAGTTATGACTGTTCAAAGTTTTTGGAGAGAAAAATTGATGACAGTCATTTTCACTTTGCTGTTTGGACCCCTCCGCTTCAACGAAACTTCAATATTCTTCATCAGGCACCTGAAGACAGGTCTTAGGGCTTCCCTTATGCAGGTTTGAGGTAGATTGATTTTTTCCCTTTAGAGGAGGAGTGTGTCCAGTAAAAAAGGGCATTTCCTGTTCCCACTAGGAGGCGCCAGGCACAAACGGTAAATTTTCAATCCAGTCCTGCTCAGGCTGGTATACCTCACACACATGCCAGATTTAAAATAGATTGAAGGTTGTATGAGGGAGTTATCAGTCATTTTCCGAATTCGGTGTTTTGGCGAAAAAATGGCCGACTTTGGCACCCCGCCCATGTCAGGCCCGTGAATGAAAACACACCATTTTGATAACTTAAGATTTCATGTGCCTCATGAACAGTCTCGCCAATTTTGAGAATGATCAAACTAATTCCCTAGGTGCCAAGGTGTAAAATGTGCACACTGTAAATCGATACAATTTTCATATTCAATCCAAAATACCTGATTTCCTGTTGGGTTTGGAATACGCATGCAAGAGACTTTTTGGAGCAGTTTTGTACAAGGTATCGACTCTCCGAATTTCATCCTTCTACGTTGAAAAAACCTAAATAGAGAGGCCTTTTTGAAAATTTCAAGGGGGCGCCACTGAGCCATTTTGTTACATGTTTTCGTAACGTTGCAAGATTATTGAACGTTATGCAAAGCCGCATGTATGTCCAAATTTTTGTGAGTTTTCGTGCATGTTCAAGCCTCCAAATGTAAACTCCTACTGTGAACCGATAAAAATTTCACATTCGATCTAAAATACCCGATTTCCTGTTGGATTTGGAATACGGGTGCAAGAGACTTTTTGGAGCAGTTTTGCACAAGGTATCGACTCCCCAAATTTCATCACTCTATGTTAAAAAAACCTAATAGGAAACGCCTTTTTGAAAAATTCAAGGGGGCGCCACTGAGGCATTTTGTTACATTTTTTCGTAACATTGCAAGATTATCGAACGTTATCCAAAGCCGCATGTATGTGCAAATTTTTACGAGTTTTTGTGCATATTCAAGCCTCCAAATGTAAACTCCTACTGTGAACCCATGAAAATTTCACATTCGATCCAAAATACCCGATTTCCTGTTGGATTTGGAATACGGGTGCAAGAGACTTTTTGGAGCAGTTTTGCATAAGGTATCTACTCCCCAAATTTCCTTGCTCTATGTTGAAAAAACCCAATAGGAAAGGCCTTTTTTAAAACTTCTTTCTGTCGCCACTAGTTGGCACTGTAGAGTTGATGCAAATGACCCCTACAAGAACCTTCAGGGTATGACTCTCAACAAACACGGGAAGTTTGGCGCAGATATGTTGTATATCTGCCGAGTTATGACTGTTCAAAGTTTTTTGCGTGACAAATTGTTGACGTTCATTTTCACTTTCCTGTTTGGACCCCTCCGCCTCAACGAAACCTCAATATTTTTCATCAGGCACCTGAACACAGGTCTTAAGGCTCCCCTGATGCAGGTTTGAGGTCAACAGATTTTTTTCCCTTGGAGGAGGAACCTGTCGCGTAAAAAAAGGCATTTCCTGTTCTCACTAGGGGGCGCTAGACCTAATGGGTAATATTTCAATGCACTCGTGTTAAGGGTGGGATACCACACATACATGCCAAATATGAAAAAGATTGAACGTTGTGTCAAGGAACTATTAGTCATTTACTGAATTTGTCATTTTGCCGAAAAAATGGTCGACTTTGGCACCACGCCCAGGTCAGACCCGTGAATGAAAACGCACCATTTTCAAAACTTAAGATTTCATATGTCTCCTGAACAGTCTCACCAATTTTGAAGATGATCCAACTAACTCCCTCGGCGAAAAGGTCTCAAATGTGCACCCTGTGAATCGATAAAAATTTCATATTTGATCCAAAATAACCGATTTCCTGTTGGGTTTGGAATATGCGTGTAAATGCTTTTTTGGAGCGGTTTTGGACAAGGTATAGACCCCCCAAATTTCATTGCTCTACGCTGACATACCCTAATGTTATAGGCCAATTTTAAAATTTCAAGGGGGCGCCACTGAGCCATTTTGTTATATTTTTTTGCAACGTTGCAAAATTATCGAAATTTACAATTTTCCGGACGTATGTGCAAATTTTGGTGACTTTTCGTGCATGTTCAGGCCTCCAAATTGGCCGTTTTCATTTGCCCTGAAAAAAAAAAAAAATAAATAAAATAAAAAAAAAAATAATCCTTTGCAAAACAATAGGGCCTTCGCACGTCTAGTGCTCGGGCCCTAACTAGGCCTGCAAGCAGGACTGAACGGGCCCTCGCAATCTAGCGCAACTCGGACGTCACGCAACTCGGACTGTGTGCAGGTCAGGGTGGTGGCAGATCCTCCTCTCTAATCATCTCATTAGAACCTAACATGCTCGAAAGTCGCCTATTTACATTCCCACACCCAAGAGATAAAAACCCCTATTGGAGAGAGTACTACAAAAAAGGAGCCACTACTGAGCTGTGCAGCCAAGCCCTTATTCAAAACCAAAATTAATCTTCTAACTGGGCCAATTCGACCAAGTGTGCCAACTATTGTGGCTCTATAAGCTCCCTGAATCTCTGAAAAAAAATATTTCCTTGAAATGGCGAACAAAGGGTCGTCACGGCAACAGACAGAGACACGTGGACATGGGCCGTAAAAAAGTATTTTAATAGGTCTTGAAACTACAATGACCAACATGAAAAGAACTGGACATGTTTTGGAAAAACGAGTGACTTTCTATCGCCACTAGTTGGCGCTGTAGGGTTGATGCAAATGACCCCTACAAGGCCCTTCAGGGTATGACTCTCAACAAGCACGGGAAGTTTGGCGCAGATATCTTGTATATCTGCCGAGTTATGACTGTTCAAAGTTTTTGGAGAGAAAAATTGTTGACAGTCATTTTCACTTTCCTGTTTGGACCCCTCCGCTTCAACGAAACTTCAATATTTTTCATCAGGCACCTGAAGACAGGTCTTAAGGTTTCCCTTATGCAGGTTTGAGGTAGATTGATTTTTTCCTTTAGAGGAGGAGTGTGTCCCGTAAAAAAGGGCATTTCCTGTTCCCACTAGGAGGCGCCAGGCACAAATGGTAAATTTTCAATCCAGTCCTGCTCAGGCTGGTATACCTCACACACATGCCAGATTTAAAATAGATTGAACGTTGTATGAGGGAGTTATCAGTCATTTTCCGAATTCGGTGTTTTGGCGAAAAAATGGAAGAATTTGGCGCCCCGCCCAGGTCAGGCCCGTGAATGAAAACACACCATTTTTATAACTTAAGATTTCATATGCCTCATGAACAGTCTCACCAATTTTGAGAATGATCAAACTAATTCCCTAGGTGCCAAGGTGTAAAATGTGCACACTGTAAATCGATAAAAAGTTCACATTCAATCCAAAATACCCGATTTCCTGTAGGATTTGGAATGTGTGTGCAAGAGACTTTTTGGAGCAGTTTTGCACAAAGTTTTGACTCTCCAAATTTCATCACTCTATGTGAGAAAAACCTAAATGGAGAGGCCTTTTTGAAAAATTCAAGGGGGCGCCACTGAGCCATTTTGTTAAATTGTTTCGTAACGTTGCAAGATTATCGAACGTTATCCAAAGCCGCATGTATGTGCAAATTTTGGTGAGTTTTTATGCATATTCAAGCCTCCAAATGTAAACTCTTACTGTGAACCCATGAAAATTTCACATTCGATCCAAAATACCCGATTTCCTGTTGGATTTGGAATATGGGTGCAAGAGACTTTTTGGAGCAGTTTTGCATAAGGTATCTACTCCCCAAATTTCCTTGCTCTATGTTGAAAAAACCCAATAGGAAAGGCCTTTTTTAAAACTTCTTTCTGTCGCCACTAGTTGGCACTGTAGAGTTGATGCAAATGACCCCTACACGAACCTTCAGGGTATGACTCTCAACAAACACGGGAAGTTTGGCGCAGATATGTTGTATATCTGCCGAGTTATGACTGTTCAAAGTTTTTGGCGAGACAAATTGTTGACGGTTATTTTCACTTCCAGTTTGTACCTCTCCGCTTCTACAAAACCTCAATATTTTTCATTAGGCACCTGAACACATGTCTTGAGGCTCCCCTGAAACAGGTTTGAGGTCAATAGATTTTTTTCCCTTGGAGGAGGAGCCTGTCTCGTAAAGAAGGCCATTTCCTGTTCCCACTAGGGGGCGCCAAGCCTAATGGGTAAAATTTAAATGCAGTCGTGTTCAGGCTGGGATATCTCATATACTTGCTAGAAATGAAAAAGATTGAACGTTGTATCACGGAGTTTTTAATCATTTTCTGAATTTGGTGTTTTGCCCAAAAATGGCCAACTTTGGGACTACGCCCAGGCCAGACCCTTGGATGAAAACTCACCATTTTGAAAACTTAAGATCTCATATGTCTCCTGTATAGTCTGACCAATTTTGAAGACGATCCAACTATTTTCTTCAGCGACAAGGTCTCAAATGTAAATCGATAAAATTTCGCATTTGATCCAAAATTTCCGACTTCCTGTTGGATTTGGAATATAGGTGCAAGAGACTTTTTGGAGCAGTTTTACGCAATGTATCGACTCACCAAATTTCATCATTCTACGTTGAAAAAACCTAATAGGAAAGGCCTTTTTGAAAATTTCAAGGGGGCGCCACTGAGCGATTTTGTTAAATTTTTTTGTAGATTATCAAAATTTACGCAAAGTTGCATGTATGTGCAAATTTTGGTGAGTTTTCGTGCATGTTCAGGCCTCCAAACGTAAACTCCAACTGTGAACCGAAAAAATTTCACATTTGATCCAAAATATCCGATTTCCTGTCGGATTTGGAATATGGGTGCAAGAGGCTTTTTTGAACAGTTAGGCATAAGGTATCTACTCCCCAAATTTCATCGCTCTACGTTGAAAACCTGAGAGGAGAGGCCTTTTTGAAAATTTTAAGGGTCAAGGGGGCGCCACTGAGCCATTTTTTGAAATTTTTTCAAAACGACGCAAGATTATCAAATTTTACGCGAATCTGCACGTATGTGCAAATTTTGGTGACTTTTCGTGCATGTTCAGGCCTCCAAATTGGCCATTTTCATTTGCCATGAAGAAAGAAGAATAATAATAATAACTAGGCCTGCAAGCAGGACTGAACGGGCCCTCGCGATCTAGCGCAACTCGGACGTCACGCAACTCGGACTGTGTGCAGGTCAGGGCGGTGGCAGATCCTCCTCTCTAATCATCTCATTAGAACCTAACATGCTCGAAAGTCGCCTATTTACATTCCCACACCCAAGAGATAAAAACCCCTATTGGAGAGAGTACTACAAAAAAGGAGCCACTACTGAGCTGTGCAGCCAAGCCCTTATTCAAAACTAAAATTAATCTTCTAACTGGGCCAATTCGACCAAGTGTGCCAACTATTGTGGCTCTATAAGCTGCCTGAGTCTCTGAAAAAAAATATTTCCTTTAAATGGCGAACAAAGGGTCGTCACGGCAACAGACAGAGACACGTGGACATGGGCCGTAAATAAGTATTTTAATAGGTCTTGAAACTACAATGACCAACCTGAAAAGAACTGGACATGTATTGGAAAAACGAGTGACTTTCTATTGCCACTAGTTGGCGCTGTAGGGTTGATGCAAATGACCCCTACAAGGCCCTTCAGGGTATGACTCTCAACAAGCACGGGAAGTTTGGCGCAGATATGTTGTATATCTGCCGAGTTATGACTGTTCAAAGTTTTTGGAGAGAAAAATTGTTGACAGTCATTTTCACTTTCCTGTTTGGACCCCTCCGCTTCAACGAAACTTCAATATTTTTCATCAGGCACCTGAACACAGGTCTTAAGGCTTCCCTTTTGCAGGTTTGAGGTAGATTGATTTTTTCCCTTTAGAGGAGGAGTGTGTCCCGTAAAAAAGGGCATTTCCTGTTCCCACTAGGAGGCGCCAGGCACAAATGGTAAATTTTCAATCCAGTCCTGCTCAGGCTAGTATACCTCACACACATGCCAGATTTAAAATAGATTGAACGTTGTATGAGGGAGTTATCAGTCATTTTCCGAATTCGGTGTTTTGGCGAAAAAATGGCCGACTTTGGCACCCCGCCCAGGTCAGGCCCGTGAATGAAAACACACCATTTTTATAACTTAAGATTTCATATGCCTCATGAACAGGCTCGCCAATTTTGAGAATGATCAAACTAATTCCCTAGGTGCCAAGGTGTAAAATGTGCACACTGTAAATCGATAAAAATTTCACATTCAATCCAAAATACCCGATTTCCTGTAGGATTTGGAATGTGTGTGCAAGAGACTTTTTGGAGCAGTTTTGCACAAAGTTTTGACTCTCCAAATTTCATCACTCTATGTTAGAAAAACCTAAATGGAGAGGCCTTTTTGAAAATTTCAAGGGGGCGCCACTGAGCCATTTTGTTAAATTTTTTCGTAACGTTGCAAGATTATCGAACGTTATCCAAAGCCGCATGTATGTGCAAATTTTGGTGAGTTTTTATGCATATTCAAGCCTCCAAATGTAAACTCTTACTGTGAACCCATGAAAATTTCACATTCGATCCAAAATACCCAATTTCCTGTTGGATTTGGAATATGGGTGCAAGAGACTTTTTGGAGCAGTTTTGCATAAGGTATCTACTCCCCAAATTTCCTTGCTCTATGTTGAAAAAACCCAATAGGAAAGGCCTTTTTTAAAACTTCTTTCTTTCGCCACTAGTTGGCACTGTAGAGTTGATGCAAATGACCCCTACAAGAACCTTCAGGGTATGACTCTCAACAAACACGGAAAGTTTGGCGCAGATATGTTGCATATCTGCCGAGTTATGACTGTTCAAAATTTTTGGCGAGACAAATTGTTGACGGTCATTTTCACTTCCAGTTTGGACCTCTCCGCTTCAACGAAACCTCAATATTTTTTATCAGGGACCTGAACACATGTCTTGAGGCTCCCCTGAAACAGGTTTGAGGTCAATAGATTTTTTTCCCTTGGAGGAGGAGCCTGTCTCGTAAAGAAGGCCATTTCCTGTTCCCACTAGGGGGCGCCAGGCCTAATGGGTAATATTTCAATGCAGTCGTGTTCAGGCTGGGATATCTCATATACATGCTAGAAATGAAAAAGATTGAACGTTGTATCACGGAGTTTTTAATCATTTTCTGAATTTGGTATTTTGCCCAAAAATGGCCGACTTTGGGACCACGCCCAGGCCCGACCCTTGAGTGAAAACACACCATTTTGAAAACTTAAGATCTCATATGTCTCCTGAATACTCTGACCAATTTTGAAGACGATCCAACTATTTTCTTCAGCGACAAGGTCTCAAATGTAAATCGATAAAATTTCACATTTGATCCAAAATTTCCGACTTCCTGTTGGAATTGGAATATGGGTGCAAGAGACTTTTTGGAGCAGTTTTGCACAATGTATCGACTCGCCAAATTTCATCGTTCTACGTTGAAAAAACCTAATAGGAAAGGCCTTTTTGAAAATTTCAAGGGGGCGCCACTGAGCGATTTTGTTAAATTTTTTTGTAGATTATCAAAATTTACGCAAAGTTGCATGTATGTGCAAATTTTGGTGAGTTTTCGTTCATGTTCAGGCCTCCAAATGTAAACCCCAACTGTGAACCGATAAAAATTTCACATTTGATCCAAAATATCCGATTTCCTGTTGGATTTGGAATATGGGTGCAAGAGGCTTTTTTGAACAGTTAGGCATAAGGTATCTACTCCCCAAATTTCATTGCTCTACGTTGAAAACCTGAGAGGAGAGGCCTTTTTGAAAATTTTAAGGGTAAAGGGGGCGCCACTGAGCCATTTTTTGACATTTTTTCAAAACGACACAAGATTATCGAAATTTACGCGAAGCGGCACGTATGTGCAAATTTTGGTGACTTTTCGTGCATGTTCAGGCCTCCAAATTGGCCATTTTCATTTGCCCTGAAAAAAGAATAATAATAATAATAATAACTAGGCCTGCAAGCAGGACTGAACGGGCCCTCGCAATCTAGCGCAACTCGGACGTCACGCAACTCGGACTGTGTGCAGGTCAGGGTGGTGGCAGATCCTCCTCTCTAATCATCTCATTAGAACCTAACATGCTCGAAAGTCGCCTATTTACATTCCCACACCCAAGAGATAAAAACCACTATTGGAAAGAGTACTACAAAAAAGGAGCCACTACTGAGCTGTGCAGCCAAGCCCTTATTCAAAACCAAAATTAATCTTCTAACTGGGCCAATTCGACCAAGTGTGCCAACTATTGTGGCTCCATAAGCTCCCTGAGTCTCTGAAAAAAAATATTTCCTTTAAATGGCGAACAAAGGGTCGTCACGGCAACAGACAGAGACACGTGGACATGGGCCGTAAAAAAGTATTTTAATAGGTCTTGAAACTACAATGACCAACATGAAAAGAACTGGACATGTTTTGGAAAAACGAGTGACTTTCTATCGCCACTAGTTGGCGCTGTAGGGTTGATGCAAATGACCCCTACAAGGCCCTTCAGGGTATGACTCTCAACAAGCACGGGAAGTTTGGCGCAGATATCTTGTATATCTGCCGAGTTATGACTGTTCAAAGTTTTTGGAGAGAAAAATTGTTGACAGTCATTTTCACTTTCCTGTTTGGACCCCTCCGCTTCAACGAAACTTCAATATTTTTCATCAGGCACCTGAACACAGGTCTTAAGGTTTCCCTTATGCAGGTTTGAGGTAGATTGATTTTTTCCCTTTAGAGGAGGAGTGTGTCCCGTAAAAAAGGGCATTTCCTGTTCCCACTAGGAGGCGCCAGGCACAAATGGTAAATTTTCAATCCAGTCCTGCTCAGGCTGGTATACCTCACACACATGCCAGATTTAAAATAGATTGAACGTTGTATGAGGGAGTTATCAGTCATTTTCCGAATTCGGTGTTTTGGCGAAAAAATGGAAGAATTTGGCGCCCCGCCCAGGTCAGGCCCGTGAATGAAAACACACCATTTTTATAACTTAAGATTTCATATGCCTCATGAACAGTCTCACCAATTTTGAGAATGATCAAACTAATTCCCTAGGTGCCAAGGTGTAAAATGTGCACACTGTAAATCGATAAAAAGTTCACATTCAATCCAAAATACCCGATTTCCTGTAGGATTTGGAATGTGTGTGCAAGAGACTTTTTGGAGCAGTTTTGCACAAAGTTTTGACTCTCCAAATTTCATCACTCTATGTTAGAAAAACCTAAATGGAGAGGCCTTTTTGAAAATTTCAAGGGGGCGCCACTGAGCCATTTTGTTAAATTGTTTCGTAACGTTGCAAGATTATCGAACGTTATCCAAAGCCGCATGTATGTGCAAATTTTGGTGAGTTTTTATGCATATTCAAGCCTCCAAATGTAAACTCTTACTGTGAACCCATGAAAATTTCACATTCGAGCCAAAATACCCGATTTCCTGTTGGATTTGGAATATGGGTGCAAGAGACTTTTTGGAGCAGTTTTGCATAAGGTATCTACTCCCCAAATTTCCTTGCTCTATGTTGAAAAAACCCAATAGGAAAGGCCTTTTTTAAAACTTCTTTCTGTCGCCACTAGTGGGCACTGTAGAGTTGATGCAAATGACCCCTACAAAAACCTTCAGGGTATGACTCTCAACAAACACGGAAAGTTTGGCGCAGATATGTTGCATATCTGCCGAGTTATGACTGTTCAAAATTTTTGGCGAGACAAATTGTTGACGGTCATTTTCACTTCCAGTTTGGACCTCTCCGCTTCAACGAAACCTCAATATTTTTCATCAGGGACCTGAACACATGTCTTGAGGCTCCCCTGAAACAGGTTTGAGGTCAATAGATTTTTTTCCCTTGGAGGAGGAGCCTGTCTCGTAAAGAAGGCCATTTCCTGTTTCCACTAGGGGGCGCCAGGCCTAATGGGTAATATTTCAATGCAGTCGTGTTCAGGCTGGGATATCTCATATACATGCTAGAAATGAAAAAGATTGAACGTTGTATCACCGAGTTTTTAATCATATTCTGAATTTGGTATTTTGCCCAAAAATGGCCGACTTTGGGACCACGCCCAGGTCAGACCCTTGAGTGAAAACTCACCATTTTGAAAACTTAAGATCTCATATGTCTCCTGAATAGTCTGACCAATTTTGAAGACGATCCAACTATTTTCTTCAGCGACAAGGTCTCAAATGTAAATCGATAAAATTTCACATTTGATCCAAAATTTCCGGCTTCCTGTTGGGTTTGGAATATGGGTGCAAGAGACTTTTTGGAGCAGTTTTACACAATGTATCGACTCACCAAATTTCATCATTCTACGTTGAAAAAACCTAATAGGACAGGCCTTTTTGAAAATTTCAAGGGGGCGCCACTGAGCGATTTTGTTAAATTTTTTTGTAGATTATCAAAATTTACGCAAAGTTGCATGTATGTGCAAATTTTGGTGAGTTTTCGTGCATGTTCAGGCCTCCAAACGTAAACTCCAACTGTGAACCGAAAAAATTTCACATTTGATCCAAAATATCCGATTTCCTGTCGGATTTGGAATATGGGTGCAAGAGGCTTTTTTGAACAGTTAGGCATAAGGTATCTACTCCCCAAATTTCATCGCTCTACGTTGAAAACCTGAGAGGAGAGGCCTTTTTGAAAATTTTAAGGGTCAAGGGGGCGCCACTGAGCCATTTTTTGAAATTTTTTCAAAACGACGCTAGATTATCAAATTTTACGCGAATCTGCACGTATGTGCAAATTTTGGTGACTTTTCGTGCATGTTCAGGCCTCCAAATTGGCCATTTTCATTTGCCATGAAGAAAGAAGAATAATAATAATAATAATAATAATAATCCTTTGCATTACAATAGGGCCTTCGCACGCCTAGTGCTCGGGCCCTAATAATAATAATAATAATAATAATAATAATAATAATAATAATCCTTTGCAAAACAATAGGGCCTTCGCACGTCTAGTGCTCGGGCCCTAATAATAATCCTTTGCAAAACAATAGGGCCTTCGCACGCTCAGTGCTCGGGCCCTAATAATAATAATAACTAGGCCTGCAAGCAGGACTGAACGGGCCCTCGCAATCTAGCGCAACTCGGACGTCACGCAACTCGGACTGTGTGCAGGTCAGGGTGGTGGCAGATCCTCCTCTCTAATCATCTCATTAGAACCTAACATGCTCGAAAGTCGCCTATTTACATTCCCACACCCAAGAGATAAAAACCCCTATTGGAGAGAGTACTACAAAAAAGGAGCCACTACTGAGCTGTGCAGCCAAGCCCTTATTCAAAACCAAAATTAATCTTCTAACTGGGCCAATTCGACCAAGTGTGCCAACTATTGTGGCTCTATAAGCTCCCTGAATCTCTGAAAAAAAATATTTCCTTGAAATGGCGAACAAAGGGTCGTCACGGCAACAGACAGAGACACGTGGACATGGGCCGTAAAAAAGTATTTTAATAGGTCTTGAAACTACAATGACCAACATGAAAAGAACTGGACATGTTTTGGAAAAACGAGTGACTTTCTATCGCCACTAGTTGGCGCTGTAGGGTTGATGCAAATGACCCCTACAAGGCCCTTCAGGGTATGACTCTCAACAAGCACGGGAAGTTTGGCGCAGATATCTTGTATATCTGCCGAGTTATGACTGTTCAAAGTTTTTGGAGAGAAAAATTGTTGACAGTCATTTTCACTTTCCTGTTTGGACCCCTCCGCTTCAACGAAACTTCAATATTTTTCATCAGGCACCTGAAGACAGGTCTTAAGGTTTCCCTTATGCAGGTTTGAGGTAGATTGATTTTTTCCTTTAGAGGAGGAGTGTGTCCCGTAAAAAAGGGCATTTCCTGTTCCCACTAGGAGGCGCCAGGCACAAATGGTAAATTTTCAATCCAGTCCTGCTCAGGCTGGTATACCTCACACACATGCCAGATTTAAAATAGATTGAACGTTGTATGAGGGAGTTATCAGTCATTTTCCGAATTCGGTGTTTTGGCGAAAAAATGGAAGAATTTGGCGCCCCGCCCAGGTCAGGCCCGTGAATGAAAACACACCATTTTTATAACTTAAGATTTCATATGCCTCATGAACAGTCTCACCAATTTTGAGAATGATCAAACTAATTCCCTAGGTGCCAAGGTGTAAAATGTGCACACTGTAAATCGATAAAAAGTTCACATTCAATCCAAAATACCCGATTTCCTGTAGGATTTGGAATGTGTGTGCAAGAGACTTTTTGGAGCAGTTTTGCACAAAGTTTTGACTCTCCAAATTTCATCACTCTATGTGAGAAAAACCTAAATGGAGAGGCCTTTTTGAAAAATTCAAGGGGGCGCCACTGAGCCATTTTGTTAAATTGTTTCGTAACGTTGCAAGATTATCGAACGTTATCCAAAGCCGCATGTATGTGCAAATTTTGGTGAGTTTTTATGCATATTCAAGCCTCCAAATGTAAACTCTTACTGTGAACCCATGAAAATTTCACATTCGATCCAAAATACCCGATTTCCTGTTGGATTTGGAATATGGGTGCAAGAGACTTTTTGGAGCAGTTTTGCATAAGGTATCTACTCCCCAAATTTCCTTGCTCTATGTTGAAAAAACCCAATAGGAAAGGCCTTTTTTAAAACTTCTTTCTGTCGCCACTAGTTGGCACTGTAGAGTTGATGCAAATGACCCCTACACGAACCTTCAGGGTATGACTCTCAACAAACACGGGAAGTTTGGCGCAGATATGTTGTATATCTGCCGAGTTATGACTGTTCAAAGTTTTTGGCGAGACAAATTGTTGACGGTTATTTTCACTTCCAGTTTGTACCTCTCCGCTTCTACAAAACCTCAATATTTTTCATTAGGCACCTGAACACATGTCTTGAGGCTCCCCTGAAACAGGTTTGAGGTCAATAGATTTTTTTCCCTTGGAGGAGGAGCCTGTCTCGTAAAGAAGGCCATTTCCTGTTCCCACTAGGGGGCGCCAAGCCTAATGGGTAAAATTTAAATGCAGTCGTGTTCAGGCTGGGATATCTCATATACTTGCTAGAAATGAAAAAGATTGAACGTTGTATCACGGAGTTTTTAATCATTTTCTGAATTTGGTGTTTTGCCCAAAAATGGCCAACTTTGGGACTACGCCCAGGCCAGACCCTTGGATGAAAACTCACCATTTTGAAAACTTAAGATCTCATATGTCTCCTGTATAGTCTGACCAATTTTGAAGACGATCCAACTATTTTCTTCAGCGACAAGGTCTCAAATGTAAATCGATAAAATTTCGCATTTGATCCAAAATTTCCGACTTCCTGTTGGATTTGGAATATAGGTGCAAGAGACTTTTTGGAGCAGTTTTACGCAATGTATCGACTCACCAAATTTCATCATTCTACGTTGAAAAAACCTAATAGGAAAGGCCTTTTTGAAAATTTCAAGGGGGCGCCACTGAGCGATTTTGTTAAATTTTTTTGTAGATTATCAAAATTTACGCAAAGTTGCATGTATGTGCAAATTTTGGTGAGTTTTCGTGCATGTTCAGGCCTCCAAACGTAAACTCCAACTGTGAACCGAAAAAATTTCACATTTGATCCAAAATATCCGATTTCCTGTCGGATTTGGAATATGGGTGCAAGAGGCTTTTTTGAACAGTTAGGCATAAGGTATCTACTCCCCAAATTTCATCGCTCTACGTTGAAAACCTGAGAGGAGAGGCCTTTTTGAAAATTTTAAGGGTCAAGGGGGCGCCACTGAGCCATTTTTTGAAATTTTTTCAAAACGACGCAAGATTATCAAATTTTACGCGAATCTGCACGTATGTGCAAATTTTGGTGACTTTTCGTGCATGTTCAGGCCTCCAAATTGGCCATTTTCATTTGCCATGAAGAAAGAAGAATAATAACTAGGCCTGCAAGCAGGACTGAACGGGCCCTCGCGATCTAGCGCAACTCGGACGTCACGCAACTCGGACTGTGTGCAGGTCAGGGCGGTGGCAGATCCTCCTCTCTAATCATCTCATTAGAACCTAACATGCTCGAAAGTCGCCTATTTACATTCCCACACCCAAGAGATAAAAACCCCTATTGGAGAGAGTACTACAAAAAAGGAGCCACTACTGAGCTGTGCAGCCAAGCCCTTATTCAAAACTAAAATTAATCTTCTAACTGGGCCAATTCGACCAAGTGTGCCAACTATTGTGGCTCTATAAGCTGCCTGAGTCTCTGAAAAAAAATATTTCCTTTAAATGGCGAACAAAGGGTCGTCACGGCAACAGACAGAGACACGTGGACATGGGCCGTAAATAAGTATTTTAATAGGTCTTGAAACTACAATGACCAACCTGAAAAGAACTGGACATGTATTGGAAAAACGAGTGACTTTCTATTGCCACTAGTTGGCGCTGTAGGGTTGATGCAAATGACCCCTACAAGGCCCTTCAGGGTATGACTCTCAACAAGCACGGGAAGTTTGGCGCAGATATGTTGTATATCTGCCGAGTTATGACTGTTCAAAGTTTTTGGAGAGAAAAATTGTTGACAGTCATTTTCACTTTCCTGTTTGGACCCCTCCGCTTCAACGAAACTTCAATATTTTTCATCAGGCACCTGAACACAGGTCTTAAGGCTTCCCTTTTGCAGGTTTGAGGTAGATTGATTTTTTCCCTTTAGAGGAGGAGTGTGTCCCGTAAAAAAGGGCATTTCCTGTTCCCACTAGGAGGCGCCAGGCACAAATGGTAAATTTTCAATCCAGTCCTGCTCAGGCTAGTATACCTCACACACATGCCAGATTTAAAATAGATTGAACGTTGTATGAGGGAGTTATCAGTCATTTTCCGAATTCGGTGTTTTGGCGAAAAAATGGCCGACTTTGGCACCCCGCCCAGGTCAGGCCCGTGAATGAAAACACACCATTTTTATAACTTAAGATTTCATATGCCTCATGAACAGGCTCGCCAATTTTGAGAATGATCAAACTAATTCCCTAGGTGCCAAGGTGTAAAATGTGCACACTGTAAATCGATAAAAATTTCACATTCAATCCAAAATACCCGATTTCCTGTAGGATTTGGAATGTGTGTGCAAGAGACTTTTTGGAGCAGTTTTGCACAAAGTTTTGACTCTCCAAATTTCATCACTCTATGTTAGAAAAACCTAAATGGAGAGGCCTTTTTGAAAATTTCAAGGGGGCGCCACTGAGCCATTTTGTTAAATTTTTTCGTAACGTTGCAAGATTATCGAACGTTATCCAAAGCCGCATGTATGTGCAAATTTTGGTGAGTTTTTATGCATATTCAAGCCTCCAAATGTAAACTCTTACTGTGAACCCATGAAAATTTCACATTCGATCCAAAATACCCAATTTCCTGTTGGATTTGGAATATGGGTGCAAGAGACTTTTTGGAGCAGTTTTGCATAAGGTATCTACTCCCCAAATTTCCTTGCTCTATGTTGAAAAAACCCAATAGGAAAGGCCTTTTTTAAAACTTCTTTCTTTCGCCACTAGTTGGCACTGTAGAGTTGATGCAAATGACCCCTACAAGAACCTTCAGGGTATGACTCTCAACAAACACGGAAAGTTTGGCGCAGATATGTTGCATATCTGCCGAGTTATGACTGTTCAAAATTTTTGGCGAGACAAATTGTTGACGGTCATTTTCACTTCCAGTTTGGACCTCTCCGCTTCAACGAAACCTCAATATTTTTTATCAGGGACCTGAACACATGTCTTGAGGCTCCCCTGAAACAGGTTTGAGGTCAATAGTTTTTTTTCCCTTGGAGGAGGAGCCTGTCTCGTAAAGAAGGCCATTTCCTGTTCCCACTAGGGGGCGCCAGGCCTAATGGGTAATATTTCAATGCAGTCGTGTTCAGGCTGGGATATCTCATATACATGCTAGAAATGAAAAAGATTGAACGTTGTATCACGGAGTTTTTAATCATTTTCTGAATTTGGTATTTTGCCCAAAAATGGCCGACTTTGGGACCACGCCCAGGCCCGACCCTTGAGTGAAAACACACCATTTTGAAAACTTAAGATCTCATATGTCTCCTGAATACTCTGACCAATTTTGAAGACGATCCAACTATTTTCTTCAGCGACAAGGTCTCAAATGTAAATCGATAAAATTTCACATTTGATCCAAAATTTCCGACTTCCTGTTGGATTTGGAATATGGGTGCAAGAGACTTTTTGGAGCAGTTTTGCACAATGTATCGACTCGCCAAATTTCATCGTTCTACGTTGAAAAAACCTAATAGGAAAGGCCTTTTTGAAAATTTCAAGGGGGCGCCACTGAGCGATTTTGTTAAATTTTTTTGTAGATTATCAAAATTTACGCAAAGTTGCATGTATGTGCAAATTTTGGTGAGTTTTCGTGCATGTTCAGGCCTCCAAATGTAAACCCCAACTGTGAACCGATAAAAATTTCACATTTGATCCAAAATATCCGATTTCCTGTTGGATTTGGAATATGGGTGCAAGAGGCTTTTTTGAACAGTTAGGCATAAGGTATCTACTCCCCAAATTTCATTGCTCTACGTTGAAAACCTGAGAGGAGAGGCCTTTTTGAAAATTTTAAGGGTAAAGGGGGCGCCACTGAGCCATTTTTTGACATTTTTTCAAAACGACACAAGATTATCGAAATTTACGCGAAGCGGCACGTATGTGCAAATTTTGGTGACTTTTCGTGCATGTTCAGGCCTCCAAATTGGCCATTTTCATTTGCCCTGAAAAAAGAAGAATAATAATAATAATAATAATAATAATAATAATAATAATAATAATAATAATCCTTTGCAAAACAATAGGGCCTTCGCACGTCTAGTGCTCGGGCCCTAATAATAATAATAACTAGGCCTGCAAGCAGGACTGAACGGGCCCTCGCAATCTAGCGCAACTCGGACGTCACGCAACTCGGACAGTGTGCAGGTCAGGGTGGTGGCAGATCGTCCTCTCTAATCATCTCATTAGAACCTAACATGCGCGAAAGTTGCCTCTTTACATTCACACACCTAAGAGATAAAAACCCCTATTGGACAGAGGACTACAAAAAAGGAGCGAATAAAGGGTCATCACAGCAACAGACAGAGACATGTGGACATGGGCCGTAAAATAAGTATTTTAAAAGGTCTTGAAACTACAATGACCAACCTGAAAAGAACTGGACATATATTTAAAAAAATGAGTGACTTTCTATTGCCACTAGTTGGCGCTGTAGGGTTGATGCAAATGACCCCTACAGGACCCTTCAGACTATGACTCAACAAGCACGATATGTTTGGCGCAGATATGTTGTAGAAGTTATGACTGTTCAAAACTTGTGGTGAGACGAAATGGCTTCAGTCATTTTTACTTCTCCTGTTGGACCCTTCTGCTTCAACCAAACCTCAGTATTTTTCATCAGGCACCTGAACACATGTCTTCAGGCTCCCCTGATGCAGGTTTGAGGTGAATAGATTTTTTTTTCCTTGGAGGAGGAGCCTGTTTCGTAAAAAAGGCATTTCCTGTTCCCACTAGGGGGCGCTAGGCCTAATGAGTAATATTTCAATGCACTCGTGTTCAGGGTGGGATCCCGCACATACATGCCAGATATGAAAAAGATTGAACGTTGTTTCAAGGAGCTATTAGTCCTTTACTGAATTTGTCATTTTGCCGAAAAAATGGCCGACTTTGGCACCACGCCCAGGTCAGACCCATGAATGAAAACACACCATTTTGAAAAGTTTAGATTTCATAGGTCTCCTGAATTGTCTAACCAATTTTGAAGATGATCCAATTGATTCCCTCTGTGACAAGGTCTCAAATGTGCACCCTGTTAATTGATAAAAATTTCACATTCGATCCAAAATACCCGATTTCCTGTTGGGTTTGGAATATGGGTGCAAGAGACTTTTTGGAGCAGTTTTGCACAAGGTATCGACTCCCCAAATTTCATTGCTCTACGTTAAAAAAACCTAATAGGAAACGCCTTTTTGAAAAATTCAAGGGGGCGCCACTGAGCCATTTTGTTACATTTTTTTGTAACGTTGCAAGATTATCGAAATCCACACAAAGCCGCATGTATGTGCAAAATTTGGTGAGTTTTCGTGCATGTCCAGGCCTCCAAATGTAAACTGTACTAGAAATGGACAGAAATTTCACATTTGATCCAAAATACCCGATTTTCTGTTGGATTTGGAATATGGGTGCAAGAGGCTTTTTTGAGCAGTTAGGCATAAGGTATCTACTTCCCAAATTTCCTTGCTCTATGTTGAAAAAACCCAACAGGAAAGGCCTTTTTTAAAACTTCTTTCTGTCGCCACTAGTTGGCACTGTAGAGTTGATGCAAATGACCCCTACAAGAACCTTCAGGGTATGACTCTCAACAAACACGGAAAGTTTGGCGCAGATATGTTGCATATCTGCCGAGTTATGACTGTTCAAAGTTTTTGGCGAGACAAATTGTTGACGGTCATTTTCACTTCCAGTTTGGACCTCTCCGCTTCAACGAAACCTCAATATTTTTCATCAGGCACCTGAACACATGTCTTGAGGCTCCCCTGAAACAGGTTTGAGGTCAATAGATTTTTTTCCCTTGGAGGAGGAGCCTGTCTCGTAAAGAAGGCCATTTCCTGTTTCCACTAGGGGCGCCAGGCCTAATGGGTAATATTTCAATGCAGTCGTGTTCAGGCTGGGATATCTCATAAACATGCTAAAAATGAAAAAGATTGAACGTTGGATCACGGAGTTTTTAATCATTTTCTGAATTTGGTATTTTGCCTAAAAATGGCCGACTTTGGGACCACGCCCAGGCCAGACCCTTGAATGAAAACACACCATTTTGAAAACTTAAGATCTCATAGGTCTCCTGAATAGTCTGACCAATTTTGAAGACGATCCAACTTTATCCTTCAGCGACAAGGTCTCAAATGTAAATCGATAAAATTTCGCATTTGACCCAAAATTTCCAGCTTCCTGTTGGGTTTGGAATATGGGTGCAAGAGACTTTTTGGAGCAGTTTTGTACAATGTATCGACTCACTAAATTTCATTGTTCTACGTTGAAAAAACCTAATAGGAGAGGCCTTTTTGAAAATTTCAAGGGGGCGCCACTGAGCCATTTTGTTAAATTTTTTTGTAGATTATCAAAATTTACGCAAAGTTGAATGTATGTGCAAATTTTGGTGAGTTTTCGTGCATGTTCAAGCCTCCAAACGTAAACTCCAACTGTGAACCGAAAAAATTTCACATTCGATCCAAAATACCCGATTTCCTGTTGGATTTGGAATATGGGTGCAAGAGGCTTTTTTGAAAAGTTAGGCATAAGGTATCTACTCCCCAAATTTCATTGCTCTACGTTGAAAACCTGAGAGGAGAGGCCTTTTTGAAAATTTTAAGGGTCAAGGGGGCGCCACTGAGCCATTTTTTGACATTTTTTCAAAACGACGCAAGATTATCGAAATTTACGCGAATCTGCACGTATGTGCAAATTTTGGTGACTTTTCGTGCATGTTCAGGCCTCCAAATTGGCCATTTTCATTTGCCATGAAGAAAGAAGAATAATAACTAGGCCTGCAAGCAGGACTGAACGGGCCCTCGCAATCTAGCGCAACTCGGACGTCACGCAACTCGGACTGTGTGCAGGTCAGGGTGGTGGCAGATCCTCCTCTCTAATCATCTCATTAGAACCTAACATGCTCGAAAGTCGCCTATTTACATTCCCACACCCAAGAGATAAAAACCCCTATTGGAGAGAGTACTACAAAAAAGGAGCCACTACTGAGCTGTGCAGCCAAGCCCTTATTCAAAACCTAAATTAATCTTCTAACTGGGCCAATTCGACCAAGTGTGCCAACTATTGTGGCTCTATAAGCGCCCTGAGTCTCTGAAAAAAAAAAAATCCTTTAAATGGCGAACAAAGGGTCGTCACGGCAACAGACAGAGACACGTGGACATGGGCCGTAAAAAAGTATTTTAATAGGTCTTGAAACTACAATGACCAACATGAAAAGAACTGGACATGTTTTGGAAAAACGAGTGACTTTATATCGCCACTAGTTGGCGCTGTAGGGTTGATGCAAATGACCCCTACAAGGCCCTTCAGGGTATGACTCTCAACAAGCACGGGAAGTTTGGCGCAGATATCTTGTATATCTGCCGAGTTATGACTGTTCAAAGTTTTTGGAGAGAAAAATTGTTGACAGTCATTTTCACTTTCCTGTTTGGACCCCTCCGCTTCAACGAAACTTCAATATTTTTCATCAGGCACCTGAAGACAGGTCTTAAGGTTTCCCTTATGCAGGTTTGAAGTAGATTGATTTTTTCCCTTTAGAGGAGGAGTGTGTCCCGTAAAAAAGGGCATTTCCTGTTCCCACTAGGAGGCGCCAGGCACAAATGGTAAATTTTCAATCCAGTCCTGCTCAGGCTGGTATACCTCACACACATGCAAGATTTAAAATAGATTGAACGTTGTATGAGGGAGTTATCAGTCATTTTCCGAATTCGGTGTTTTGGCGAAAAAATGGAAGAATTTGGCGCCCCGCCCAGGTCAGGCCCGTGAATGAAAACACACCATTTTTATAACTTAAGATTTCATATGCCTCATGAACAGTCTCACCAATTTTGAGAATGATCAAACTAATTCCCTAGGTGCCAAGGTGTAAAATGTGCACACTGTAAATCGATAAAAAGTTCACATTCAATCCAAAATACCCGATTTCCTGTAGGATTTGGAATGTGTGTGCAAGAGACTTTTTGGAGCAGTTTTGCACAAAGTTTTGACTCTCCAAATTTCATCACTCTATGTTAGAAAAACCTAAATGGAGAGGCCTTTTTGAAAATTTCAAGGGGGCGCCACTGAGCCATTTTGTTAAATTGTTTCGTAACGTTGCAAGATTATCGAACGTTATCCAAAGCCGCATGTATGTGCA
The DNA here is from genome assembly GCF_030265065.1 of Corythoichthys intestinalis. Lineage (NCBI taxonomy): Eukaryota > Metazoa > Chordata > Actinopteri > Syngnathiformes > Syngnathidae > Corythoichthys > Corythoichthys intestinalis. The sequence goes on along the minus strand of NC_080396.1, from coordinate 20,596,702 downwards.
AATTTTGGTGAGTTTTTATGCATATTCAAGCCTCCAAATGTAAACTCTTACTGTGAACCCATGAAAATTTCACATTCGACCCAAAATACCCGATTTCCTGTTGGATTTGTAATATGGGTGCAAGAGACTTTTTGGAGCAGTTTTGCATAAGGTATCTACTCCCCAAATTTCCTTGCTCTATGTTGAAAAAACCCAATAGGAAAGGCCTTTTTTAAAACTTCTTTCTGTCGCCACTAGTTGGCACTGTAGAGTTGATGCAAATGACCCCTACAAGAACCTTCAGGGTATGACTCTCAACAAACACGGAAAGTTTGGCGCAGATATGTTGCATATCTGCCGAGTTATGACTGTTCAAAATTTTTGGCGAGACAAATTGTTGACGGTCATTTTCACTTCCAGTTTGGACCTCTCCGCTTCAACGAAACCTCAATATTTTTCATCAGGGACCTGAACACATGTCTTGAGGCTCCCCTGAAACAGGTTTGAGGTCAATAGATTTTTTTCCCTTGGAGGAGGAGCCTGTCTCGTAAAGAAGGCCATTTCCTGTTCCCACTAGGGGGCGCCAGGCCTAATGGGTAATATTTCAATGCAGTCGTGTTCAGGCTGGGATATCTCATATACATGCTAGAAATGAAAAAGATTGAACGTTGTATCACGGAGTTTTTAATCATTTTCTGAATTTGGTATTTTGCCCAAAAATGGCCAACTTTGGGACTACGCCCAGGCCAGACCCTTGGATGAAAACTCACCATTTTGAAAACTTAAGATCTCATATGTCTCCTGTATAGTCTGACCAATTTTGAAGACGATCCAACTATTTTCTTCAGCGACAAGGTCTCAAATGTAAATCGATAAAATTTCACATTTGATCCAAAATTTCTGGCTTCCAGTTGGGTTTGGAATATGGGTGCAAGAGACTTTTTGGAGCAGTTTTGCACAATGTATCGACTCGCCAAATTTCATCGTTCTACGTTGAAAAAACCTAATAGGAAAGGCCTTTTTGAAAATTTCAAGGGGGCGCCACTGAGCCATTTTGTTAAATTTTTTTGTAGATTATCAAAATTTACGCAAAGTTGCATGTATGTGCAAATTTTGGTGAGTTTTCGTGCATGTTCAGGCCTCCAAATGTAAACTCAAACTGTGAACCGATAAAAATTTCACATTTGATCCAAAATATCCGATTTCCTGTTGGATTTGGAATATGGGTGCAAGAGGCTTTTTTGAACAGTTAGGCATAAGGTATCTACTCCCCAAATTTCATTGCTCTACGTTGAAAACCTGAGAGGAGAGGCCTTTTTGAAAATTTTAAGGGTCAAGGGGGCGCCACTGAGCCATTTTTTGACATTTTTTCAAAACGACACAAGATTATCGAAATTTACGCAAAGCCGCACGTTTGTGCAAATTTTGGTGACTTTTCGTGCATGTTCAGGCCTCCAAATTGGCCATTTTCATTTGCCCTGAAAAAAGAAGAATAATAATAATAATAATAATAATAATAATAATAATAATAATAATAATAATAATCCTTTGCAAAACAATAGGGCCTTCGCACGCTTAGTGCTCGGGCCCTAATAATAATAATAATAATAATAATAATAATAATAATCCTTTGCATTACAATAGGGCCTTCGCACGTCTAGTGCTCGGGCCCTAATAATAATAATAATCCTTTGCATTACAATAGGGCCTTCGCACGCCTAGTGCTCGGGCCCTAATAATAATCCTTTGCATTACAATAGGGCCTTCGCACGCCTAGTGCTCGGGCCCTAATAATAATCCTTTGCATTACAATAGGGCCTTCGCACGCCTAGTGCTCGGGCCCTAATAATAATAACTAGGCCTGCAAGCAGGACTGAACGGGCCCTCGCAATCTAGCGCAACTCGGACGTCATGCAACTCGGACAGTGTGCAGGTCAGGGTGGTGGCAGATCGTCCTCTCTAATCATCTCATTAGAACCTAACATGCGCGAAAGTTGCCTCTTTACATTCACACACCTAAGAGATAAAAACCCCTATTGGACAGAGGACTACAAAAAAGGAGCGAATAAAGGGTCATCACAGCAACAGACAGAGACATGTGGACATGGGCCGTAAAATAAGTATTTTAAAAGGTCTTGAAACTACAATGACCAACCTGAAAAGAACTGGACATATATTTTAAAAAATGAGTGACTTTCTATTGCCACTAGTTGGCGCTGTAGGGTTGATGCAAATGACCCCTACAGGACCCTTCAGACTATGACTCAACAAGCACGATATGTTTGGCGCAGATATGTTGTAGAAGTTATGACTGTTCAAAACTTGTGGTGAGACGAAATGGCTTCAGTCATTTTTACTTCTCCTGTTGGACCCTTCTGCTTCAACCAAACCTCAGTATTTTTCATCAGGCACCTGAACACATGTCTTCAGGCTCCCCTGATGCAGGTTTGAGGTGAATAGATTTTTTTTTCCTTGGAGGAGGAGCCTGTTTCGTAAAAAAGGCATTTCCTGTTCCCACTAGGGGGCGCTAGGCCTAATGAGTAATATTTCAATGCACTCGTGTTCAGGGTGGGATCCCGCACATACATGCCAGATATGAAAAAGATTGAACGTTGTTTCAAGGAGCTATTAGTCCTTTACTGAATTTGTCATTTTGCCGAAAAAATGGCCGACTTTGGCACCACGCCCAGGTCAGACCCATGAATGAAAACACACCATTTTGAAAAGTTTAGATTTCATAGGTCTCCTGAATTGTCTAACCAATTTTGAAGATGATCCAATTGATTCCCTCTGTGACAAGGTCTCAAATGTGCACCCTGTTAATTGATAAAAATTTCACATTCGATCCAAAATACCCGATTTCCTGTTGGGTTTGGAATATGGGTGCAAGAGACTTTTTGGAGCAGTTTTGCACAAGGTATCGACTCCCCAAATTTCATTGCTCTACGTTAAAAAAACCTAATAGGAAACGCCTTTTTGAAAAATTCAAGGGGGCGCCACTGAGCCATTTTGTTACATTTTTTTGTAACGTTGCAAGATTATCGAAATCCACACAAAGCCGCATGTATGTGCAAAATTTGGTGAGTTTTCGTGCATGTCCAGGCCTCCAAATGTAAACTGTACTAGAAATGGACAGAAATTTCACATTTGATCCAAAATACCCGATTTTCTGTTGGATTTGGAATATGGGTGCAAGAGGCTTTTTTGAGCAGTTAGGCATAAGGTATGTACTCCCCAAATTTCCTTGCTCTATGTTGAAAAAACCCAATAGGAAAGGCCTTTTTTAAAAATTCTTTCTGTCGCCACTAGTTGGCACTGTAGAGTTGATGCAAATGACCCCTACAAGAACCTTCAGGGTATGACTCTCAACAAACACGGAAAGTTTGGCGCAGATATGTTGCATATCTGCCGAGTTATGACTGTTCAAAGTTTTTGGCGAGACAAATTGTTGACGGTCATTTTCACTTCCAGTTTGGACCTCTCCGCTTCAACGAAACCTCAATATTTTTCATCAGGCACCTGAACACATGTCTTGAGGCTCCCCTGAAACAGGTTTGAGGTCAATAGATTTTTTTCCCTTGGAGGAGGAGCCTGTCTCGTAAAGAAGGCCATTTCCTGTTTCCACTAGGGGCGCCAGGCCTAATGGGTAATATTTCAATGCAGTCGTGTTCAGGCTGGGATATCTCATAAACATGCTAAAAATGAAAAAGATTGAACGTTGGATCACGGAGTTTTTAATCATTTTCTGAATTTGGTATTTTGCCTAAAAATGGCCGACTTTGGGACCACGCCCAGGCCAGACCCTTGAATGAAAACACACCATTTTGAAAACTTAAGATCTCATAGGTCTCCTGAATAGTCTGACCAATTTTGAAGACGATCCAACTTTATCCTTCAGCGACAAGGTCTCAAATGTAAATCGATAAAATTTCGCATTTGACCCAAAATTTCCAGCTTCCTGTTGGGTTTGGAATATGGGTGCAAGAGACTTTTTGGAGCAGTTTTGTACAATGTATCGACTCACTAAATTTCATTGTTCTACGTTGAAAAAACCTAATAGGAGAGGCCTTTTTGAAAATTTCAAGGGGGCGCCACTGAGCCATTTTGTTAAATTTTTTTGTAGATTATCAAAATTTACGCAAAGTTGAATGTATGTGCAAATTTTGGTGAGTTTTCGTGCATGTTCAAGCCTCCAAACGTAAACTCCAACTGTGAACCGAAAAAATTTCACATTCGATCCAAAATACCCGATTTCCTGTTGGATTTGGAATATGGGTGCAAGAGGCTTTTTTGAACAGTTAGGCATAAGGTATCTACTCCCCAAATTTCATTGCTCTACGTTGAAAACCTGAGAGGAGAGGCCTTTTTGAAAATTTTAAGGGTCAAGGGGGCGCCACTGAGCCATTTTTTGACATTTTTTCAAAACGACGCAAGATTATCGAAATTTACGCAAATCTGCACGTATGTGCAAATTTTGGTGACTTTTCGTGCATGTTCAGGCCTCCAAATTGGCCATTTTCATTTGCCATGAAGAAAGAAGAATAATAATAATAATAATAATAATAATAATAATAATAATAATAATAATAATAATAATAATCCTTTGCATTACAATAGGGCCTTCGCACGTCTAGTGCTCGGGCCCTAATAATCCTTTGCATTACAATAGGGCCTTCGCACGCCTAGTGCTCGGGCCCTAACTAGCGCAACTCGGACGTCACGCAACTCGGACTGTGTGCAGGTCAGGGTGGTGGCAGATCCTCCTCTCTAATCATCTCATTAGAACCTAACAAGCTCGAAAGTCGCCTCTTTACATTCCCACACCCAAGAGATAGAACCCCTATTGGAGAGAGTACTACAAAAAAGGAGCCACTACTGAGCTGTGCAGCCAAGCCCTTATTCAAAACCAAATTAATCTTCTAACTGGGCCAATTCGACCAAGTGTGCCAACTATTGTGGCTCTATAAGCTCCCTGAGTCTCTGAAAAAAATATATTTCCTTTAAATGGCGAACAAAGGGTCGTCACGGCAACAGACAGAGACACGTGGACATGGGCCGTAAAAAAGTATTTTAATAGGTCTTGAAACTGCAATGACCAACATGAAAAGAACTGGACATGTTTTGGAAAAACGAGTGACTTTCTATCGCCACTAGTTGGCGCTGTAGGGTTGATGCAAATGACCCCTACAAGGCCCTTCAGGGTATGACTCTCAACAAGCACGGGAAGTTTGGCGCAGATATCTTGTATATCTTCCGAGTTATGACTGTTCAAAGTTTTTGGAGAGAAAAATTGTTGACAGTCATTTTCACTTTCCTGTTTGGACCCCTCCGCTTCAACGAAACTTCAATATTTTTCATCAGGCACCTGAAGACAGGTCTTAAGGTTTCCCTTATGCAGGTTTGAGGTAGATTGATTTTTTCCCTTTAGAGGAGGAGTGTGTCCCGTAAAAAAGGGCATTTCCTGTTCCCACTAGGAGGCGCCAGGCACAAATGGTAAATTTTCAATCCAGTCCTGCTCAGGCTGGTATACCTCACACACATGCCAGATTTAAAATAGATTGAACGTTGTATGAGGGAGTTATCAGTCATTTTCCGAATTCGGTGTTTTGGCGAAAAAATGGAAGAATTTGGCGCCCCGCCCAGGTCAGGCCCGTGAATGAAAACACACCATTTTTATAACTTAAGATTTCATATGCCTCATGAACAGTCTCACCAATTTTGAGAATGATCAAACTAATTCCCTAGGTGCCAAGGTGTAAAATGTGCACACTGTAAATCGATAAAAAGTTCACATTCAATCCAAAATACCCGATTTCCTGTAGGATTTGGAATGTGTGTGCAAGAGACTTTTTGGAGCAGTTTTGCACAAAGTTTTGACTCTCCAAATTTCATCACTCTATGTTAGAAAAACCTAAATGGAGAGGCCTTTTTGAAAATTTCAAGGGGGCGCCACTGAGCCATTTTGTTAAATTGTTTCGTAACGTTGCAAGATTATCGAACGTTATCCAAAGCCGCATGTATGTGCAAATTTTGGTGAGTTTTTATGCATATTCAAGCCTCCAAATGTAAACTCTTACTGTGAACCCATGAAAATTTCACATTCGATCCAAAATACCCGATTTCCTGTTGGATTTGGAATATGGGTGCAAGAGACTTTTTGGAGCAGTTTTGCATAATGTATCTACTCCCCAAATTTCCTTGCTCTATGTTGAAAAAACCCAATAGGAAAGGCCTTTTTTAAAACTTCTTTCTGTCGCCACTAGTTGGCACTGTAGAGTTGATGCAAATGACCCCTACAAGAACCTTCAGGGTATGACTCTCAACAAACACGGAAAGTTTGGCGCAGATATGTTGCATATCTGCCGAGTTATGACTGTTCAAAATTTTTGGCGAGACAAATTGTTGACGGTCATTTTCACTTCCAGTTTGGACCTCTCCGCTTCAACGAAACCTCAATATTTTTCATCAGGGACCTGAACACATGTCTTGAGGCTCCCCTGAAACAGGTTTGAGGTCAATAGATTTTTTTCCCTTGGAGGAGGAGCCTGTCTCGTAAAGAAGGCCATTTCCTGTTCCCACTAGGGGGCGCCAGGCCTAATGGGTAATATTTCAATGCAGTCGTGTTCAGGCTGGGATATCTCATATACATGCTAGAAATGAAAAAGATTGAACGTTGTATCACGGAGTTTTTAATCATTTTCTGAATTTGGTATTTTGCCCAAAAATGGCCGACTTTGGGACCACGCCCAGGTCAGACCCTTGAGTGAAAACTCACCATTTTCAAAACTTAAGATCTCATATGTCTCCTGAATAGTCTGACCAATTTTGAAGACGATCCAACTATTTTCTTCAGCGACAAGGTCTCAAATGTAAATCGATAAAATTTCACATTTGATCCAAAATTTCCGGCTTCCTGTTGGGTTTGGAATATGGGTGCAAGAGACTTTTTGGAGCAGTTTTGCACAATGTATCGACTCGCCAAATTTCATCGTTCTACGTTGAAAAAACCTAATAGGAAAGGCCTTTTTGAAAATTTCAAGGGGGCGCCACTGAGCCATTTTGTTAAATTTTTTTGTAGATTATCAAAATTTACGTAAAGTTGCATGTATGTGCAAATTTTGGTGAGTTTTCGTGCATGTTCAGGCCTCCAAATGTAAACTCCAACTGTGAACCGATAAAAATTTCACATTTGATCCAAAATATCCGATTTCCTGTTGGATTTGGAATATGGGTGCAAGAGGCTTTTTTGAACAGTTAGGCATAAGGTATCTACTCCCCAAATTTCATTGCTCTACGTTGAAAACCTGAGAGGAGAGGCCTTTTTGAAAATTTTAAGGGTAAAGGGGGCGCCACTGAGCCATTTTTTGACATTTTTTCAAAACGACACAAGATTATCGAAATTTACGCAAAGCCGCACGTATGTGCAAATTTTGGTGACTTTTCGTGCATGTTCAGGCCTCCAAATTGGCCATTTTCATTTGCCCTGAAAAAAGAATAATAATAATAATAATAATAATAATAATAATAATAACTAGGCCTGCAAGCAGGACTGAACGGGCCCTCGCAATCTAGCGCAACTCGGACGTCACGCAACTCGGACTGTGTGCAGGTCAGGGTGGTGGCAGATCCTCCTCTCTAATCATCTCATTAGAACCTAACATGCTCAAAAGTCGCCTATTTACATTCCCACACCAAAGAGATAAAAACCCTTATTGGAGAGAGTACTACAAAAAAGGAGCCACTACTGAGCTGTGCAGTCAAGCCCTTATTCAAAACCAAAATTAATCTTCTAACTGGGCCAATTCGACCAAGTGTGCCAAATATTGTGGCTCTATAAACTGCCTGAGTCTCTGAAAAAAAATATTTCCTTTAAATGGCGAACAAAGGGTCGTCATGGCAACAGACAGAGACACGTGGACATGGGCTGTAAATAAGTATTTTAATAGGTCTTGAAACTACAATGATCAAACTGAAAAGAACTGGACATGTATTGGAAAAACGAGTGACTTTCTATTGCCGCTAGTTGGCGCTGTAGGGTTGATGCAAATGACCCCTACAAGGCCCTTCAGGGTAAGACTCTCAACAAGCACGGGAAGTTTGGCGCAGATATGTTGTATATCTGCCGTGTTATGACTGTTCCAAGTTTTTGGAGAGAAAAATTGTTGACAGTCATTTTCACTTTCCTGTTTGGACCCCTCCGCTTCAACGAAACTTCAATATTTTTCATCAGGCACCTGAAGACAGGTCTTAAGGCTTCCCTTATGCAGGTTTGAGGTTGATTGATTTTTTTTTTTCCCTTAGAGGAGGAGTGTCTCCCGTAAAAAAGGGCATTTCCTGTTCCCACTAGGAGGCGCCAGGCACAAATGGTAAATTTTCAATCCAGTCCTGCTCAGGCTGGTATACCTCACACACATGGCAGATTTAAAATAGATTGAACGTTGTATGAGGGAGTTATCAGTCATTTTCCGAATTCGATGTTTTGGCGAAAAAATGGCCGACTTTGGCACCCCGCCCAGGTCAGGCCCGTGAATGAAAACACACCATTTTGATAACTTAAGATTTCATATGCCTCATGAACAGTCTCGCCAATTTTGAGAATGATCAAACTAATTCCCTAGGTGCCAAGGTGTAAAATGTGCACACTGTAAATCGATAAAAAATTCACATTCAATCCAAAATACCCGATTTCCTGTTGGGTTTGGAATACGCATGCAAGAGACTTTTTGGAGCAGTTTTGTACAAGGTATTGACTCTCCGAATTTCATCCCTCTACGTTGAAAAAACCTAAATGGAGAGGCCTTTTTGAAAATTTCAAGGGGGCGCCAGTGAGCCATTTTGTTACATGTTTTCGTAACGTTGCAAGATTATTGAACGTTATGCAAAGCCGCATGTATGTCGAAATTTTTGTGAGTTTTCGTGCATGTTCAAGCCTCCAAATGTAAACTCCTACTGTGAACCGATAAAAATTTCACATTTGATCCAAATTACCCGATTTCCTGTTGGATTTGGAATATGGGTGCAAGAGACTTTTTGGAGCAGTTTTGCATAAGGTATCTACTCCCCAAATTTCCTTGCTCTATGTTGAAAAAACCCAATAGGAAAGGCCTTTTTTAAAACTTCTTTCTGTCGCCACTAGTTGGCACTGTAGAGTTGATGCAAATGACCCCTACAAGAACCTTCAGGGTATGACTCTCAACAAACACGGAAAGTTTGGCGCAGATATGTTGCATATCTGCCGAGTTATGACTGTTCAAAGTTTTTGGCGAGACAAATTGTTGACGGTCATTTTCACTTCCAGTTTGGACCTCTCCGCTTCAACGAAAACTCAATATTTTTCATCAGGCACCTGAACACATGTCTTGAGGCTCCCCTGAAACAGGTTTGAGGTCAATAGATTTTTTTCCCTTGGAGGAGGAGCCTGTCTCGTAAAGAAGGCCATTTCCTGTTTCCACTAGGGGCGCCAGGCCTAATGGGTAATATTTCAATGCAGTCGTGTTCAGGCTGGGATATCTCATAAACATGCTAGAAATGAAAAAGATTGAACGTTGGATCACGGAGTTTTTAATCATTTTCTGAATTTGGTATTTTGCCTAAAAATGGCCGACTTTGGGACCACGCCCAGGCCAGACCCTTGAATGAAAACACACCATTTTGAAAACTTAAGATCTCATAGGTCTCCTGAATAGTCTGACCAATTTTGAAGACGATCCAACTTTATCCTTCAGCGACAAGGTCTCAAATGTAAATCGATAAAATTTCGCATTTGACCCAAAATTTCCGGCTTCCTGTTGGGTTTGGAATATGGGTGCAAGAGACTTTTTGGAGCAGTTTTGTACAATGTATCGACTCACTAAATTTCATTGTTCTACGTTGAAAAAACCTAATAGGAAAGGCCTTTTTGAAAATTTCAAGGGGGCGCCACTGAGCCATTTTGTTAATTTTTTTTATAGATTATCAAAATCTACGCAAAGTTGAATGTATGTGCAAATTTTGGTGAGTTTTCATGCATGTTCAAGCCTCCAAACGTAAACTCCAACTGTGAACCGAAAAAATTTCACATTCAATCCAAAATACCCGATTTCCTGTTGGATTTGGAATATGGGTGCAAGAGGCTTTTTTGAACAGTTAGGCATAAGGTATCTACTCCCCAAATTTCATTGCTCTACGTTGAAAACCTGAGAGGAGAGGCCTTTTTGAAAATTTTAAGGGTCAAGGGGGCGCCACTGAGCCATTTTTTGACATTTTTTCAAAACGACGCAAGATTATCAAAATTTACGCGAATCTGCACGTATGTGCAAATTTTGGTGACTTTTCGTGCATGTTCAGGCCTCCAAATTGGCCATTTTCATTTGCCATGAAAAAAGAAGAATAATAATAATAATCCTTTGCATTACAATAGGGCCTTCGCACGTCTAGTGCTCGGGCCCTAATAATCCTTTGCAAAACAATAGGGCCTTCGCACGCTGAGTGCTCGGGCCCTAATAATTAGTTCCACAATGTTAAAGAAATAAGAAACTTAACCTTCTCTAAAGCTACTCTTAGAGATGTAATGGGATGTTTGAGGGGCACAGGTTCAGGATAACGAGGGCACATCTCTTCCGCTTCTATTTCTTTCATGTCAACTTCTGAGGAAAAAGAAGAAAAATACCATTTTTAGTTAGGAATTTTTTTCCAACAAACACTTGTCCCTCGACCACAATTCTTTTTTACCCCTCAGATTCCTATAATCCTGTAAAAGCTTTATGTAATCCTACTGCAGCTCTTGCAAATGAGTAATTATACAACAAACAAGCAAGCAAGCAAACAAACAAACAAAAAACCTTAGTTCAGTAATTCCATGGAAGAAATTACCTGTCTTCAACTTCGGTATCCTGTATTGCCAAATGAAGCAGACGGTCATAACCACAGAAAGCAGGAAGAAGACAACCATGCCCAACATGGTCCATTTAACCTTCATCTTATTAAAGTTTGATTTGGCGAATTACTGGATATTCGAGGGGTGAATGTAACGTTATTTACAAATGCAGATAATTACGTTAAGTAAGATTTTTTACTTTTATTATTAGAAAGAATCAAGCTTACCAGAGGATGGAAAGTAGGCTTAATTTGTAATCACCTTAAAGTTTTTGCTAGATATCTTTTATACCAAAAAAAAATGGTGTATAGGTTCCATGAAGGTGAGGATGGAAGGCTGTGTGGAAGTAAATGCTGCTTTTTTACACAGCCTCTACCTCCATGCACTTAATCTTGATCCCTTAATGGCTATTGCAACTCTACAGTGACATCATAATCTGCAAGGAAACTACCATACGGCTAAATCCGATGAGGTCTTTGGTGGACTAGTGAGCAAGAAGGTGCGCTATCTGGTCTTGTTGGAAGTCAAAAAGGGTAAATTGTCACTTATAACCCTTTATGGGAGGATCTTTGTTGACATTTTCGGTGCATGCGTAGTTGGTTGATTCTTTTGACTGGGAGATTATTATTATCATCATCAAAATTATTTTTTTATACAGTCCCTGACAAAAGTCTTGTCGCTTATCCATTTTGTAGAAACAATTGCTAATAAACTGACTTTTAATCATTCAGTGGTTTTAGAAATGACTCATATGAAAGCTAAGACCCCCCCAAATTATGTCGAATGTACAAAAATATATTCGTCTCACTGAAAAAAGATTTATCATTTAATGAAGACATAAAGGTTACATTTTGGCAAGACAAAAGTT